>NW_020270469.1:6122772-6340763 GCF_002803265.2 Melanaphis sacchari | reverse complement strand
CGGTGAAACTCGCTGTAAGTGAATACCCTAGGTCGGTGAAACTCGCTGTAAGTGAATACCCTAGGTCGGTAAAACTCGCTATATGTGAATATCCTAGGTAGCTGAAAATCGTTTGAAGTGAATTTCCTAGGTCGGAGACAGGACTTAAGAATACCGTAGTTAGAAAAGTATAGTAGGCGAAATCATTGATAACGATGTTTGAGACGTTGGTACCTCTGATTTGGTGGTTTTACACTTTGGCGGTGTCGTTTTAAACGCGTAAAAAATAATCTTATAATATAATAAAAGTATATAAAAGTCCAATTCGAACGTTTAGTGGTGGGTTATTTCATTAAATTTACAGGTGTAATACACCTTGTCCCGTAGCTTGCCCTGTGCTTTTGTGCATGGAAAATAAATAAATACATTCCGAAAAAGTAATTAAGTGTCTAGTTATCAGTCATCGTCCAGTGAATACCGATTACTGACAGGGCAATCCGCCTGCGGTGGATTGTCATACCTCCTGACGTCGAAGGCGTTGTGCCGTTTAGTACGCAAAAAAGTTTAAGTCGAATCGAGCGCTCGATTTTTCAAGCGATCACCACTGAAAATCCAATTAAACTGCGTCGGATCGCGGACGATGTGAGCGCAAAGTGGAGATTTTAAACGTATTAATGAAAATACATGTCAAACGTTAGCGAGTCGTGGTAAATAGTGAGTCGAAGATAAAAAAACTATAAATATTTCATAATTTTTTTGATAACAGAAATTACAATTAATTAACACAAAATTTAAAAAAAAAAATGCAAAAAATCCGAATACTTGGTCAGTTATCGTACAGCACGGATTTCGCCAGAACGTGTTTCGAACCTGCCTACCTAACGTCGGAAAACCTCGTCCCGTAGCTCGTTACGAAAACGGCAATGGAGTGTCTAGGTATCAGTCATCGCCCAGCGAATATCGATACCTGACAGGGCAATCCGCCTGACGTCGAAGGCGTTGTGCTGTTTAGTACGCAAAAAAGTTTAAGTCGAATCGAGCGCTCGATTTTTCAAGCGATCACCACTGAAAATCCAATTAAACGCGTTTGAACCTCCCAGGTAGGCGATCCGACTGCGTCGGATCGCGGACGATGTGGGCGTAAAGGAGAGATGTTAAACTTATTATGGAAAATGCATGTCAAACGTTAGCGAGTTGAAAATCAAAAAAACTATACATAATTAATATTTTTTTTTCATATTTTATAGATGGTTAGATATCGAAAAGAAATATTATGCGCTTTCTGTGATGACAAAATATTTAAAAATCAAAAGAAAAAAAATTTGCTACTGTTTTTCCCCCGTATCTTTCAAATGTAAGCAACTGAAAGGCTAAACATATAAAATAGTGAATTCACCGTCAAAACTGAGTGAAACAACTGTATCGTCATCAATAGAACGTTCTCGGGCTATAATATAAATTGCATATCACATATGTACATTTGAATCGTGCAGACTGTTATATAGCAATAACTATAATCGGTTTATTCGAATACTATTGTGTGATTTAATGTCCGTGTAAAGTATATTGTAATATAATATATTTTGACATCATCAATCGAGCAATATAAAATTAAACGCGTGTGATCAAAAATCATTCTTAAAATTTGAAAAATATGTTATGAGTAGTAGTGTGAGATTGGATATCAAAACGAAAACGGCAATTAATAACGATCGAATTAAATGAAAAAAAAAATGCAAAAAATTCGTTATACACGGTTTCTTATGGAGCCGCCCGATTATCGCCGGAACGGGGGGGGGTTCGAACCTGCCTACCTAACGTCGGGGAACCTATCCTAACACCTATCGACTACAGTTTGAGTTGTGAACCACGACCGAATCTCGAGCACTTAAACCGTTTTGGAGATGCGACGAATACCATAGTATACGTCGTTTAAGCGATACGATTTTTACGATCCGCGTGTCGCGAAACCGTAAATCGCACGTTTATCGTCGTTTAGAGTGTTTCCGACGTATTCATTACATTATTTAATCGTGTACGTCTTAAAGACGTACCGAGTTTATTATCACATACACACATCTCGATATCGCCCCAAACGTACGCGATCAAAGGCATTACAACGACCGGAGAGCAACGATTTTGCGATGTTTTTGTATAATACACATAAGGATTTGGTCGTATCTGACGTACGTCATGGACGGTGCGCACGTTTCTTTTTTATACACATGATCGTATTTTATACGCTATCGAGACGATGAGGTCGCGGAGGCGTCCGAGGGCGGAGACACCGAAAACAAAAAAACGCGTATTCGACAGGGATAAACGATTTATCGTATCGTAAAAAAAAACAGTAGTACACGCGCGACGATACGATAACCGACCGGTGAACGCGTCGCGAGTACGCGTTTTCCGGAGGCGTCGGCGACGGCCGCGAACGGAATTCGGGGACGCGGGGCTCGCGAGAGACGCGTTCCGCGCGATCGGAAAACGCGCGGACGCGAAAAAGACGAAACCGATTCGGGCGGAGAGAAAAACGGGCGACGTCCGTCTCCGCGACGGACGCGGCCGAGGACCGAATCCGAACGAAAATCGCGGGCGGACGGGACGAAAAAAACCCGCTCTCGGCCGTAGCGTCGAGAACGCGACGGAAAAAGGTCGCCAAAGACCGGAAAAGCGGAAAAAACCGTATAAGAAAAACAAACAAAAACGACGGCGGCGGGAGATAACGATAACGATAACGGGCGCGCGCGAGATATCAGATTAGAAAGACGATAGGAAAAAATCGAATTTTCCGATTGGCCAGTACACTAAACCAGAGCACTCTGGCGAAAAAACCCAGGAAGCTCGTTTTGGTTTTATATTATAAGAAGAAGACTATTTCCAACTCTATTACAGAAATACAGACTTTTATTATTAAAAGGTGATAGTATAACCACAATTCAAAATTTAAACGTATAAATAAATATTTTAGATACAAATTTAAAAATTAATTATTTACACGTTTGCTGCGACTTCCTACTGTCATTAATTAATAAATAATAAAGTTTTAAATTCAATACAAGTTGAAAACAAACGTACTAGGTACTTAATTTAAATTTTGTTGTATTTTAAGATTTTAAGTAAAGGAAAATATAGTAAACATATTGATATAAAAGTTATTTTTGTTCCTAATTGCTAACTAAGATCTAGATTAATAATGGTCCTATTGACTGATCTCATAAATTATCAAAAAAATGCACTACAAATAATAAAATAACCATCGAATTATGTTCTTGGATTGTATTATTCTAAAGCACTCAAAAAAATGACGTACTTTCCGTTTAAATTTAGGCCCTTTAGAGAAATCATTAAAAATAATATCTGTCAGAATTGTATCTGTCTGTGATATCTGACACCAATCAAAACAGGTACCTATTCCCGGGCTCTTCGAATCTTTTGAAAAAAAAACAATTTGAATAAATCAGTATTTATAATAATATACTTCAATGGACAAAATAAGTAAAAAGGTTGCCGCTCATGGCGAAATATATAAATGCATTTGTAACGCCTCAAACATACCACGAATCACGATTAATTTTTTTACTTTTGAGTTTTGACGCAGTGAACGTGTTTTAATAAATTATTTATGTGTGATCTCTGATGTCAAGATAATAATAACTAATATGGAACAAAAGAAGAAGGATTAATCAATTCACTGTTATAACTTATATCATTTCATATTTTATCAATGAGTAATGACCACAGATATATACAGATATATGACTGTGTATCAATGTCATGAACCGGGCCGCCGGGGGAACAAGGAATTGATAAGAAATTGTTCGCCAGTACCCATTTTATCTGCCAAAGTTAAATGTATTAAGTATATTACATTATTTATATTTTACATTATATTATTATTACTTACTATCACTCAAACTATTTGAAGTCTTTTATACTTTATAAATTATAATTATTTTCAGATATATAGGACAAGTTTTAACTATTTTTAAACTTAAAATTAATCATATCCAGTATTTAAAGTTACATTATACGATTTGTTTATTTATTGTTTCCAAATAAACGTATAAAAATTTAATTTTATGCTAATTATTGTTTACATAGATAGTTGATAGGATGTCATCAAATGTGAAACATATTATTTTAGTAATGTCTGGAAAAGGAGGAGTTGGTAAATCAACTGTGAGCACCCAGTTAGCACTTGGATTAGTAACTAAAGGATTTCGAGTAAGATCATTATTAACATTATTATTATTTTTCATCTATTTTAATTAGTAGTAGATTGGTAGTGCTACTTAAAGCATGAATTACAAGTATTAAACTCCCAATTATTTTTAAAAAAATTTACAATAGATCAATTGAAGAAAGAATTTAGCTATTAGCTGTTGAATTATAGCTTAATAGTGTTCATGTTGGTGACAAAAAACATTTTTAATATATCCTATTTCTGTTATAATTGTGGAACACAGAACATTAAGAGGACATCGCACCTGCATATGATGTCTCCATCTTACTACACATACAACATAATAAATTTATATTCACCAGTTTTAATAGTGTGCTTATAGTTTTGATATTAGAGTGAATTGACCTATTATCAAACTTTTAGGTAAGAACATTATTTATGTACTCTCGTTAATTTTTTACGATATTTTAATTTTTAAGTGAGTTATGAATACAACAAATATAAACGTTTGAAAATCCGCATAATATACTTAAAAATAAAAATATCATAAAAACCAACAAGAGAACACAGGTAATGTATTTATCTAAAAGTTTAATAATAAATCAATTTACTGTAATATCAAAACTAAAAGCACTCTATTGAAACTGATGAACGAAAATTTACCGTGTCATATGTGTATTAGTCAGAGACAACACATGCAAGTGCGACGTCCTCTTAAGTACTAAACATATGAAAAAAAATATTGCAAAAAATAGAAATTCAGCTAATTTTTTTTTTTTTTTTTTAACTGCAATATTAATTATTTAGGTTGGCATATTGGATGTAGATTTGTGTGGTCCATCAATACCATATTTATTAAAACTAGAAAACCAAGAGGTTCATCAATGTGAAGCTGGTTGGGTTCCAGTTTATACAGACGAGTCAAAATCTTTAGGCGTTCTTTCAATTGGATTCTTGACCAAATCCAGAAATGATAGTGTAGTGTGGAGAGGACCAAAAAAGACTGGTTTGTTATCTAAAATAATCATTGCTATCTTTATGCATGTATAAACTCATGTATGCATTTTTTGTGAATAGCATTCATAAAACAATTACTTTCTGATGTTTTCTGGGAAGACGTTGATTATTTAATTATTGATACACCACCAGGCACATCTGACGAACATATAACAGTTATGGAGAATATTAAGTATACAATTCTATAATGTATTTATTATTGACTTTAGATTTGAGAACTCTCTTAATTGATGTCTTAATTTTAGAGAAGCTCCTTGTGATGGAGCAATACTCGTGACAACTCCACAGCAAATTGCTTTGGATGATGTTAGAAAAGAGTTGTCATTTTGTCGCAAAACTTGTATTCCAATATTAGGAATAGTTGAGAACATGAGTGGTTACGTTTGTCCTAATTGTGCTGTGAGTTAATAATCTGCTCAAATATTACTTTCAATATACTTTATTCCATGACAATTTTTGGTAATAATTAAAATGTATAACAAAGTATGGTAACATAATATTTTTTGTTTTCCACTTGGAATTATTTATATTATTATTCCCTTTTTCTGTCACTAAATGTGAATCATGTAAAAAACTTTATAATTTTAAATTTACCAATTTATAATCTTGTTACTAAATGTTTGATATATAATATAATATGTTATATTATAAATAAAGTATATGTTAAAAAAAACCAACTTAACTTTTTAACATAATTGATACCTTTTACTAGTCAAAATACCAGACTTGTTTATTTTAAAATTACTTCTAGTAATATACAATTAATTAATTTAATATGCTGAATTTATTCATTTATAAGTTTCTTAAAAGAAACTGTAAATTAGTATTTGATTTTAAATAAAACATCACTATAAATACATTAAAATTAAAATTTTAAATTAATTTAATTATATTATCTTTATAAATACAACATAACAATATTGAATTATTTAAATATGAATTAAGTTATATCTTGAATATGTTAAATTATTACTGATTCTGATTTGATAAAATATTAATTTAATGGCTCATAATTGTCATTCATATAAAATATTTGTTGACATTTGAATAATGTTTATAATCTATTGATTTTAATTTATAGGATTAATTTAAAAATTTAAATGATTATAATTATTATTTTATTTTATAGGAGTGTACAAATTTATTTTCATCCAATGGAGGAAAATCTTTAGCAGAACATTTCCAAGTTCCTTTTTTAGGAACTGTACCAATAGATCCAAGAGTATCTTCCGAAACATCAAAATATGTCGGTTTAACTCATCCTGAATCACAAATGGCAATATCTTATAACTCAATTGTTGACCGTGTAATTAATCCAAACTGATCATCCTGAAGAATTTTTATACTAAAATACAAATTTAGTTTCAATGTTTATTGTATTAATATAATATATTAATTGCTGTTACTAAAGAATTTTTAACATACTTATACAACATCAATTAAGATATTATATCATAATTCATGCTATACAAATACATACGCATACAAAAATAGTAAATATATTGATAAAGGTAAACAATTAAAAATTCTAGATATTTATTACATATATTTTATTAAATTGTAATATTCTTACTTGATATAAATTAACTTTTTACTCTATGGGAATTTTTTGTTTTGACTGTTCAACTTCTTTCTTAGATTCATCAAGTTCAACTAATGGTTCCACATTTCCAAGTGGTGATTTACTTGTAAATAAAATTGGTATTTGAGTTAGTCTTGGGTTCCCGTCATTTTCCAAAAACCTAATCTTTAATATTAAATAAAAATGTAAAATATAAATAATTAGATTTTATTAAAATTAAATACCCAAGATAATAAAGAGTTTTTACTGGATGTACCAGTAGCAGCAACTGCAAGTATTGTACCATCTTCTTGTTCATGTACAGTTTTTTTTTTAGCAATTTTGTCAGATTTTTTTGGAATAGGTTTATCAAAATAAGGTATACGAAAATTACTTATATCTAAAATAAAATAACAAATTATTATTATGAGTTCTAAAAAAAAAAAACTATTTATGTATTATGTTACCATCTTCATCTTCTTGTTCTTTGTTTTCTATTGCTGGAGGAGGCTCTGTTCTCAAAATAAAATATATAATACTCTGTTTTCGAAGCCATATTCTAAATCCTCCTTCAATGTATATAGGGATATTTTCTGGGTGATTAGCAATTAATTTCTTTTGATCTGGACTTTGACCACTTACTATCCATGTATCTTCTATGCTTTCTTCTAATTGCTTAGTTTTATACACTTTAACTTCAGATTCAATATCTATACTACAAATCCTTTTGATAGCTAATAATGCTAGTTCATAAGGATCATTAGGGGCAGGCTTAGGTATAGGCCAAGGGGATAGATTATTAAATTTAGGCATCCAGTACATCATACGCCAATAACGTCGTACAGGAAATCCACGAGTACCAAACCGTTTTACAAGCAAGTCTTCTACTTCCCAATCAGGAATTACTCCTAAAAAAGTATATCAAAAACTCAAATATATTAAACGTCCATCTTAAAATTTATAATTTTACCATTATCCTCCATTTTTTGTAATAAGTCAATGATACACTGCTGGTGTTTTGGGTAGTGCATAAACTCTGACTGTATATAGTTTTGGGGGACAAATTTTCCCGCTGGTAACACTTGGATGAGTTTCTTGTAAGTTTCTAGATCTTCGTTAACTCCAAATTCATCTAGATGTTTAATTGCTGTATTTATAAACTCTACATGACCAGATCGATATTTTTCCATCTGATACACCCTTAACATATCCAAAAACGTCTTCTTATTCTTCTCCTGAACATTATTGAAACTATCTACGCTTACCACGTCAACCTTAGGAGGTTTTTCAAAACATGGTTCTGTTGAATGAAACCCTCGTTGAACAGACTTGACAGACTTTCGATTACCCAATAAAACAAAGCCTCTGCATATCCTTAGTACATTGTTCATTGTCTTATCAACGTTATTCTTGAAGTATAATTTATAATGTTATTAGCATAACGAAATGTTTGATGAGTTTTTTATATAGAAAACAACAATTTTTAGTTTCCAGTGTTGCGACAGTTTTTCTATTTTTCATTGCCGGTTATCAATTATCATTCATATTTCATATTATCATTTATACCAGTTTATCTCGTACAGGTTAGGTAAGAACTAATAATGTTGAAATCAAATTGTGTACCAACCGATTTTCTTAATGTAATTCCTAATAACATACCTAGAATCATTACTTCGTTTAAATTGTTGAGTGTAGTAGATATTTTACCTATAATTTATCGAGATTACGAAGAAGTTTTTAATGCTAATACTACATGACTAAATTTTACGGGGGCATTTAATACAAATTCCCCGAATCTTAGTTTTTGAGAGTTCACAAAATTACCAAGATTTTTTTTTTCTGATAGGTAGGTTTCAAAAGTTATTACTACTATTTTAATATATTACGACTGTAATGTAATAGAAATAAAACCATTTATTTATTTGTAAATAATCAATGTAAAGGTGTAATTTTTTTAAATGTTTTATTCTACATCATGAAGACAATTGGAAGGGATAGATAAGTAAGAAAAATGTAGGTATTAAATCTAGGGGCCCAAAAATTCTAAATTCGATCCTACATAGTAGGTACTTACTGGAATAGTTGGATGTAGACTGTAGAGTTATTGTGCAACTTAGCAGAAATATATTTTTACAAATTAATGTGTGTTTTTATAATTATATATTCTTATAAACATAATAAATATTAAATACCAAATATAACCAGTATAGGTAACATAAAATTACTTAAATTAATAGATAGGTAATACATGTGCCTATGCCTTTTGTATAATTTATATATTTGTGTAATTGTGTGTTTATCAATTAAATGATTTAAGTAAATAAAAAAAATTTCTAATTATTATTTAGACATCAAACATTGTTGAACGATATGGATAATACAAGTTTACAATCACAAATATAGTTGTATTAATTACAATAATAATAAAATGGATCTACCTAAGTAAGCATGTGGTATTTTATAGCAATATGTTGTGTGCTTTTATAGATAAGAAAGTAAAAATTTAAAATAAATAATAATGTCTATAATGCATAGCTACATATACGATAAATACCTGACATATAAATACAGGTATTTATCAAAAATACAAAATCGGTTTCTATACTTATATATTATGTACAAATAGGTAGTATATTATTAAAATCCGAAGATTGATTTACCACCAAAAAAATAGTAGCATTCAAAATAACTATATATTTTTACGAATTGTTTGACAGAAAACTGAATTCAACATTTTATTCCACCCACACAATTATATTTTTATTTATTAAAAAAGAGATACAATGTAAGACACATACAACATCAAGAACCTTACTTTAAGTTAAGAAAATACCAGAATAAAAAAAGTTAATTGGAGAATAAAATAAATGAAAAATATCGAATGGCTGCCAAATTTCAAGTTTCTGTAAGTTGTAAATCTATATGTTATATAATATGTAGCGTCATACCTATGTAAGTAGATATCACTTTATTTTTTCTTGTGTTATTTATTTTAATTTACTTTGAATTATTTTATATCGGGTTAGAATATTGCTAATATTACTTAAACATTTATTTGATTATTATCACTTATTAGTTATTACTGATGACTAATAAATAATAATTAATAGTTATTAATACGTAGATATATCCATGCATGTGGTAGCTTATTTTTTATATTCATGTACAATTGTTAATACAAACGGGTTATAACCTGTGAAACTGTTGTCGTTTTAATTCTAGTACAATATTTTTTTTTACTTTATTTAAAAAAATTAATTTTTTATTTATTAATAAAATGAAAATTCATTGAAATCAATTCGTATGTATTACTTCTATAACTATAGACGATAAAGATAAACCAAGTACCTGAAATTCTGAGAATTATTTAAATAATTGGAATCAACTCATAGCACACATAAGCGTCTATTTAAATATAATATTATATATACCGATTCCTAAATTTATTATGGCAAAAGTATTCTTACATATTATACTTAAAACCTAGGTAGCAGTAAATACTATACATACCATCTATCTAGTCTAGTTGTATCAGTCGGTGATATCGAATTGAGTCCATGCTACTTTTATGTGTTTGAATTGAATTCGTATAGATTAAATGTCATAACTACCTTATATAGGCAAAACTCTTTTCGACCAATAACGTACCCTTCCCTTTTCGGCCGATTCACTTTTCGACCAAATTTAAAATAGATCGATTCCCTTTTCGACCAAAACAAAATTGTATGTAATGTGTGTAAAAAAATAAAATAATTGGTATATAATTTTTTGTAAAATTAGGGCAATTGTATAATTATATAATTTTTAAAATGATTGAAAGTATGAGTTGCATAAAATGTGAAAAATGATATAAAATTTAAGAATATCTATAAATTAACATCATTTTTATGTTAATATGTCACAAACCTACTTATGTGGCTTAAATTTTATTTTTTTTATAATATTATACATAACACATACTGTGACATTAACATAAAAATAATGTTAATATATAGGTATTCTTATATTTTAAATAATTTTCTATATTTTATGCATTTTATACTTTTAATCATTTTAAAAATTATATGCTCTAATTTTGCAAAAATTATGTACCAATTATTTTATTTTTTTACATATATTATATAAAATTTTGTTTTGGTCGAAAAGGGAATCAGTGTTTTTTTAAATTTGGTTGAAAAGTGAATCGGCCGAAAAGGGAAGGGTACGTTTTTAGTTTAATACAGTCATGCCTATCATATTATATCGGATATGCAATAATTATAATGGATATTCGTCAACGGTTCGGTGGTATAAATACTCGTTCAAAATCAACCAGTTGTGCCAAAAACTTCGTAAACACACAATTAATTAATACTTATTTAATTATCAAATTATTACGAGTGAAAAAATGGAGTGTATGTTTAGTGAAAAACTAAAAACAATAAGAATTATTAAAAGTTTTAAGTTTCGATTACATAAAATGTTACATTGGTGAGGTTCAACTGTGGACATGTTATAAAAACTTGTTTAAGTGTTTTTTTAAATTATCTTTTGGTAATATTATTTTAGAAAATTTTTTTTGGGAGACTACTAACGACTAACGCTAATAGGCTGAAGGAACTCAACTCGAATAACCTAACTATATTAGTCGGACTCAACTTCGATAACCCAAAAGCATTTGTGGAACTCAATTCAATATTATCAGTAGCATATTAAAGATTTAGTTTGGGACGAAGGGGTATGTATTTACTTAGAGATCAGTAGTTTTACCCTCTCGTCATTGAATTAGTTTTACAATCGTCATAAATTAATAACTAATTAAACACATAATACGTTACTTAAATTATGTATTACTTGACAGGTTAAATATCTTTTACTTTAAAACAAATTATAATACTTATATTAGTATATTATCATCGAATATACATTTATTTAATAAATACTAAGTAGGTGTACCTACTTCCAACATAGTTTTAACTTATATCTACTAACCTACTGAGTTATACACTCAATAGTCAATAACTGAATAACTATTACAAATATATGTTGTATTTAAATATAATAAGTTATTATTTTATTACTTTATTATTACCTTAACACGTCATATTTTCACGTATTTAAAATAATTTTTTTATTATGAACATGTAACATATTTCTTTGTACAGGCATAAAATACATTACGTATGTGGTCTGCATATTATTTTGTCAATACTCTTCAGCACTAACAATTTCGTATTTATGTCACATACTCACGTCATTGAAAATTCGTCTTTTGTGGTTATATTTACAAACATCGTTTGAATAAATTCACATGTAATATAAAAATTATAATAACTATAGGTACTTTTCGATGTCCTTCGATGTTTGAAAACTTAACCACATATCCTATATTAATATATTACGATATATTAATAGCGTAATATTTTAAAAATAAACGATTACAAAAAAATGTATCTACCTAACCATATAACTAACAAACATACATACATACACGTGACTATTATGCCGGAGAAAGCGGGGAAACAGTAATCTGCTATTTCAAAAAGCGCCAGCACGCCGGGTGGTATATTACCATAATACCATTCTAACATTGTTTCACAACTAGGCTCTCCTGATTAGCCAAATTTAAATTGCGCGCTATTTTTCCTATCTCATTTTACTGATCATAATAATTAACATGACAAAATAGATGTTATGATGACATAAACGTAATAAATAATAATATTATAATATTAATATAAGTATATTATTATTCATCAAACACTGTGTAAGAACTAATACTTTCTAAAAATATTTAAATATAAAATATTTTTAGACTATATAGTTGCGTTATGCTACTTACATTAAAATAAGAAATAAGATATTTTTAATTATTTGTGTTTGGTAGTAATATTGAATTTATTTTATTAAAAGATGAATGTAAAATTATTTATAGAAATTAGATACTTAGTGAGAGTATAGATTCATTAGTTCGTGTAAATAAAAAATAAATTAATCAGTATTTAATTAATGCATATTAATACCTATTATCTATCAAATTTAAAAGTAATAATAGGTATATTCACTGTAATATTAAATATGACAGCGTTAAATAGATTATTCAGATGGAATAATTTGCTATTTTATACGTTTATAAGACAGAAACACAAACACCGCATACGGATATAGCGTTCTCTTAATGTATTTTGCATTTACATGAGCTTATGAATCCATTTTCTTACTACCTACTTAATTACTATAAATAATTTTACATTTATCTTTTAAAAAATAAATTCAATACTGTTACCAAACAGAAATAATTAAAAATATCTTATTTTAGAGTAAGTAGCATAAGCGCAACTAGTCTAAAAAATATCATTATAAGCATTTTTGGAAAATGTAAGATTTTACATAGTGTTTGATTATTTATCCATATCACAATATTATTACTACTATATTTTAAAATAATGATAATAAATTATCATATCATCTATTTTGTCATGCTAATTATTATGAATAGTATCCGATACCTATTACGAAATAGTAAAAATAGCGCGTAATTTAAATTCAGCCAATCAGAAGAGGCCAGCTGTGAAACAATGTAAAAAATGATAATTTGCTATTAACTGACTGTCGAAAAAAAAATTGCATATTCGAATTATTAGATAATACCTATAATACTATAATAGTAATAGAATATGTTTAATAGGACTTTAAGGTTTAGAATATCTAGGCTTTTAACTATTTGTTTTAATGTTATAAGTTTTATAAAAATTGATTACAGATACTTCTATTTAGTAATTAGTATTAGTAAAAAATTAATAAGCAACTGAAGAATAACAAAAAGAAAAATAATTTAAAACCCCTGAATACGGATAAAATCAAAAACTCGATAGAAATTGATAATTATAGAAGTTGAATATTTGTTGATATAAAAAGAGTAATGATTAACTAACAATACGATGCAGATGATAGTTAAGAAAATAAATTGAAAATAATAAAAGATTCAATTAATCTAGCTGCAAAGGATCTAAGAACAAAGATACAAATAAAAAAGAAATATTGGCTTAACTATGAATGTCAAAGATCCACAAGTTAACAAAATTAAGTAAGGAAGAAAATATTTCAAAATATTACCTCAGAAACTACAAAGGAATATAAATTATATAATAAAAATAATATTTATTAACTAATAGGCATTAGTTAATAAAATAACGAGAACAGAGAAAATGTGGACTAAAAGAAAAATGTTAATAGAAAAAGATTACAACAGCCCTAAACAATTCTTCAAAGAACGCATAATAATAAAGAAAAATGATAAACTTCATATTCCTATTGTAAAAAATGACAATGGTAATTTGCAGACAAAACCAGCAGAAATAGTCGAACAATACCGGAAACACTTTGATAAGTTGCTAAATAACAGTACCAAAGAAATTATTATAAAATAAGAGTGATTGATCAAATCAAATAGCAAAAATGGTACTGACTGAGTCTGCAGTGTTGGAAGAAATAGAGTTTATTATTAATGATTTTAAATATTTCAAAGTTCTAGGAGAGGATAAAATCAATTCAGAACTACTCAAATTGGCTGGGAAAAATCTTATGACAAAAATATACCTCCTAGTAAAAGATGAACTATAGAATAAAAAATATATGCCTAACTAAACTTAAGGATTTGAAATTGAGTATTATTATATGTCTTAAAAAAAAATGAAGAATTACCTTCAAACTATTGTGATATCTCATTATTGAACACTGCATACAAAGTGTTATCGATAGCCATTTTTAACCAGTATCAAATATTAAACCTTTTATATAGCCACTGCAGGTGTAATAAAATATAATTTAAATCGAATTAAAGACATTTTTAACTTAATAGCAATTATAATAAATATACTTATTAATAATATATAGTAGTTTGTAACTACAAAAGTTCATGACAACAAATCTTATCGTGCTTATTAGATATTTTATTTAAAGTCCATCGATAGATTTGGGTAAACTTTAAAATATATCGTAATTGTAATTGTAATTATGGCTAGGTATATCTGTTATTTACGAATTTACGATAAACTATTTTTATAGTTAATACTTAATATATATAATAATATATAAAAAATTATGTTGTTTTTATATAGGAGGGTTACTTTTAAAATCATATGATTAATTTAATTTCATGATTCGTAAATTTAATTTTATAATTATTATGTAATATGTACTATGTACATAAAAAATATTTGTCAAGCAAACTTTTTAGATAATTTTTTTTCTAGGTATTTCAAAAATGTATTATTTCTTATTAAAAATAGTATAGGTAATTTGTTTTAAGAACAATAATAATTTGCCTTCGATTAACTGTATACCTATATTATACCTATTGTTTTAAAAGTACGCCAAACAACTCTAATCAGAAATTTCTCAACTTGTATATGATAAAAAAATGAACATGATCAAATTTAAGTAATTTAATCATATTAGTTCCGATGCAATACTTAGGTATAATGTGTAATTTAATATTCATAAATTATCATTAACCACTCTGGCTGCAATGGTTAGATACTATTGATAATAAATAATAACTTAATAACAAGTAGTAAACATACTTACTTAGTAGCTAGTATTATAGTATTATACTAATACTATTATGGGTATACTACCCCTCACATGAATAACTAATGTTAGAAAATTGAACATTTTTTTTTATAAATTAAAAATGTTAAAAAACATAATATAAAATATCAGTAGTTAAAAATGTAAATTTGTAAATTTATACTAAATAGTTCAAGTACAATAAAGGTAAAGATAATAATTATAATCAGCTGCGGATAATCGAATCAATGAAGCAGACGATTACACGATATTCATTGCCTCTATCCGGACTTTTTCTTTTACCAGGGAAATGCAAACCGTAAATCGTAAACAGCATAAACGTACCATTGGTATTCACTATTCGGTGATACATTTATACCTAGCTAGAATAGTTAAAACCTAAAAGGACGTATCGCTGAATGTCTAAACAAATCTTAAAATCCTTAAAAATATTTAAATAATACACAATATACAAAATATATAAAATATAAATGTGCATATTTTTATAACTTATACTACTTAAATCGAATAATACCTCTTTAAAAATAATTGTATAGTAGGTAAAATACTTTATAATGAGATTAGTGATTACGCATCCTTTTAATATATGTGCATACAGGAAGAGGTAGCTGTGGTCTACCTAAATAAATTGCAAGATTGCTACAACTGAGTGTGTACCTATATTTTTAGTTTTTACCGTATGTTTAATTTTTAGTATACATTAAAAAAAAAATCCGCTAGACAATTTAAATTATTTTAATGTTTTTAACTATTAAAGTAATAGTAATAGTATTGATATTACGAAAAAAGCCTTTTGAAACATGCATGTACTTAAATACACATGACTGCGTATAGTCGACAGCAGTGTTTTCAAAGGGTTAGGTTAAAGATTTGCATAGGCGTCCGCAGGGGGTATGCAGAGTATGCAACTGCAGTGAACTGCATACCCTGAACGAACACGGAGCTTCACACATACCAAAGACCATTTTTCAAATTAAAAGAGCTATATTTAATTTATGTTTATAATAGTCTATTGTACAAAATATGTTCATAATTGTATAGTAAATGTTTAATAATAATAGAAGAAAGGTTAATTACTTTGATGCTTGCAACTATAGAACAAGAAATGGTTGTTAATTTAAATCCTGAAGATATCATTGATGATTTCAAAAACTTAACCTAACGCAGAATGGTGTTATGGCGTTATGATAAATTATAATTTTTATTATTTCCCCCTCATTTTCCCCCTGTATCCGCCATGGCACCAGTGGTAGCCTTTTGCATATCCTGGAAAAGAGACCTACGCACGCCTATTAAGATTCGATATTATTAATATTATTTATATGACAAGCATAGATCAATATATTGATGTATATTCTATACAACATTCACTATGAGAAATCATTGACATTTTACGGTTAAAAGTTGAAAGTTGTCACATTTAAAACGTTTTTGTTTTAAAAGTGTACCAGATCTAAATCGTACAATATTATAAAACCGTTTTGTTTATTAATCATTACATTTATAGAATATGTGGAGTATTAAAACATTTAAAACCATTGTATAGTATGGTTTTGATTCATGCAATTAGTTATGATATTTAAAAATAGAAATTTGTGGTTTGTTTTTTAAGGTTTAAATAATAGCTGGGTTGTAATCTTGTTGTATCCATTAAATATTTAAACCCTCTTATAAATTATGTTGATAATGAAATTATATAATTTTATGATTATAGTTATTTTTATTTTGTTTTTATGATATTTCATTTAAAACTAATCCTAACACTTTATCTTCTAACATCATTGTAACAGACCCTGTAATAAAGACCTGCACCCGTTTGTATGACAGTAAATCGTTTAATTTTAGTTAATTATTATTATTTCTTTATTGACGGAAAAACTCCATTTATAAAACATTATACATACAAATTATGTAATGAATAACAAATTAATTAAAATTATAGTTGATGAATAATATTGAAATTTACATTTAATTCATATAATTAAATATATATGTGATAAATAATTTTACAACCATAATTAACTGTTAACTACAATTAATAACCATAGTATTCCCTATACCTAGCTATCAATATATTCACAGGTGATGATTTTAAGTATATTTTAGAAACATTATTAATTAAGAAATTTTCTTGATTTCTGGTAGATTTGGTATTAATTGGAAAATGTAATCGTTCCAATAAATAAGGGCAATCTATAGATTTAATAGTTTTTACAAAAGTTAAAAATGAATGTTACTTCTCCTTTTATTTAACGATGGTATATTAAAATATGATAATACTCAATTATAGTTGATTATCATTAGATTATTTAATTCATTAAAAACGTCTGCAAGTGTTATATCAAAATTGTTAAAATAGAAAAGAGATTCAAATAATTTAATAAAATGAGTTTTTGTATACACCTGAGAAAAATTTGTCAAAAATATTAACTTTATCTTGACCATTGGCGGCTTTAACACTATTAGAATTAACGTTGCTTAGAAACGAGTTATGAGATTTTTAGTCTTTAAAGAATTTCCAAAATATTTTGGCTTATTTTTTATTGAATTTTGCACTTAATTCATATTAATATTAAAGTCTCTTTCCCTTATTATTTTAGATTTGCTTCTCAAGTTAGAAAATTTAAGGTAATCTAAAAAATTATTTGAATTCTTGTAAGTAAAATGATTTAATTTCTTTTCTTTAATAAAACGATTTAATTTTTGACTAGAACATGTAGGAAAGTTTAAATTATTAGATACTAGATACTGAAAATGTTGGAACAAAATAATTTATAATTGAAAAAATATTAGAGCAGCGTTTCTCAAACTGTGGGTCGCGAGTCAATTTTTGGGGGGTCACGATAAGTTTTTTTAATTATACAGATTGTTAAATTTTTGGCAATGGTGGGCATCAAAAACAAACACAGAAACAAGCTCCAATTATCGCACTCCTTGCGTTTGAAAGTATCTAAAATTGACGTCGATGTTGATGCTGTTATCAACAATAGCAAGAAACAAGCACATTCATCACATAAGCCTAATTATTAATTAAGTATTATATTATTATTATAAGTATATTATTCTAATTATTATTATTATATAGTAGTAAATAAGTAATAAAAAAATTTGTTTTTTGAAATTATTTTTTTGATTTTGTAAATGTAAAACTAAAGTGGTTGCGATAGATTTTTGAAAGAAAATTTGGGTCGCGGTCCTAAAAAGATTGAGAACCACTGTATTAGAGTTAATAAATTTATATTTTAATCTATATCGTGATACTGACAAATATTTTCCCAATTCGTAGCGTTTAACTTAAGAATAATTTTTCTGTAATTTGTTTTCTTCTAATTATATAAAATTTCGTGATTTATCTGGTTATTAATACTATAATAAAGGACTTAATAATAAGAGACAGATGATGTATATATCGACATTAACAGTAGATAAAGTATTAAACGAAACAGAACAAGTATCCGAGTTAGTTATGAGTTATTACATAATCGAGTAAAATATTATTTTTATTTAAAACATTATTAATTTGTTTAAAATTTAGAAAGGATAAATTGTTAAAGAAAAGAGAATTTACGATAGAAAAAGCATCTGAAGGAAAATTAAATTCATCTAACATTAAAAATTCAATTGGAACTGGAGGTTATTTTTGAGTTAATTACAATAAATTAAAATTTAAAATACATATTTTTTCGTCCACAATGAATAATTAATTACTAAAGTATTATAACAAAAACAATGTCTCAGTATTGAGAAAACTAGTATCAAGTTAATTGTTAAACAAAATATTATATTTTTGGTTTATAGCGCAAGCGTATATGACCGTGAAAACATTAAAATATGTATACGTAAAAAGTAAAAAATGTATGGGAAATTAGATAAGTTTCAATAGGAAATGGTAAACGTATATAAATTAATATAATATAATTTATTTTTGCCTTCTAATCTAATTTCTTTTATTTAAACTTATTTTATCGGAGAAATTATTGTCAAACAAACGTGCTTTTACCAAATATTGTAGTAAATTATGTAGATTTTAGATGTATTATAAACTTATAAACAACTATAAAAGTTATATAATTTTAGGTCGGAACTAATACTTATCTTGATTTTGTAATATTTTTATGTAATTATATAAACACGGGAGTACAAAAAAAAAAAAAAATAGTGTGTACGTCGAAATACCTAAAGCTAAATAGATCATTATATTTCTACCACCCCTAATAATAGAGATTATTATTATTAACTTGATATTTTTTTAAACAACATAATTAAAGTCTAAAATATCTTATTTTATTATGCAACTAAAACAAGTACAAATTATATAGATGTACAATTAATGTGATAACTTAATATCGATTCATCAATCCTTTTATCTTTAATTAATTTTATAATTCTTTTCGACCAATCCATTGCTACATTTTACATTCCTACATACTCTACCACGTACAAATTGGTAGTTATAAGTCAAATTAATTAAATAATCTGCAGTAGATTAATTTAGTTAGTCTATTTGGACTCTTTTTTTCTTAAATTAAGAATTTTATCGCCACACTGTTATATTTATATTATTTAAATTTTTTGTAATTTATATCTAATTCATAAATATTTAATAGAGAATCTTAAAATTATGAAAAAAAATAAGGTGTAACTAAATATTTGTATATTTATGAATAATATAAATTGTTGTATAATTGTTGTTATAAGTTTAATTTAATGAAAAAATAGTCAAGTTCCGATTCAATTTTACGTATAACCCATCCAGTTTATCTTACATTCGGCAACAATCATAATTTGAAAAAATATGATCCTAAAACTATTTTTTATAATAGGATTATAATATTTTTTTCAATTTAATACATTTTCGGAATGCTATTTTTTCTCTTTAAATCTGAACGATTTCCGAGAGCCAAAATAAACTGGATAAGTTATAACTCATAAGATCAGAAAAGATATATTAATAATATATTTATTTTATATTTATCTCGTTTTGCATTAATACATTTAGATTTTTTAACTGAAGTTTGTGGTAAATAAATAACAATTTGTAACAATTTTTTTTATAATTAAATTTTGCAAATAAAACAAAGACGTGGCTATATGTAGGTGCAAACAATACACCTGATCTCAACAATTAAACACCTCTAAATAATAAATCAACGAGAACAAAAGGTCCTTTTCTCACATACGTTAAATTCGGTTCCGGAACGAATAGCCGATGTTTAAACAGTCGACAAACGAAACAAGGAAACAAGCTCACTTTCGAACACATTCCTAACCCGTTTTACCGATATGGGAAATATTATTGTGTATACGTAGGTACAATATTATTATAATCATATTGGCAAAAAAACGACCAACCAGTACGCGTATTACTTGTAGATCGGGCCATTCAGTCAGGCGATCTCTCCACAGTAACAGTAAATTATACTAAACATCCAAGACATAACACTTGCGCCAAACGTTGACCACATTCTCAAACAAATCCATAATGTTCTTGAAAAAAAAAAAAAAACCCAATAAATTTGTACTGTACTTAATATAATGTTTTCTCAAAACGTCTAATTGTGTATGCATTAAAAAAATAAAAAAAAAAAATACACGATTTAGAAAATTACGCTTATTGTATGAATATTTTAAGTTATGATTAATGACGATTAATGACTATAACGGCCCCCGTGGACGAGGTTTGCCTAAACGAAGAGAGAAAAAAATATCATGTCTAGACCCGCATCTCACCCCCACTAGCTCGTTTTGTCCGGCGGCAGCGGCGTCCACAACAACGACATATCAATATACTAATAATAATGATAATAATAATATCTATCGCACAATCGTTATTCGTATCACATACATCGTTTTACACGGTACGTGTTCGCAACGATGTTATTATTTGCATTGCTTGCAATAACGGTGTAAACGCCACGTTCGCGTCCTCCATGCAGTAGCCAGTAGCGCTGCGGTGGAACGATGGCGGGTGACGTGCGTTGCGCAGTAGCGGAATATCATTGTACCCTATGGCCACCCGGCCCGGAACGACGCGCCGCCTCGTGCAGAGCACAAAACACGACAAAATAATGCGCCGCGTACGGGTGGTGGTAGTACACACGCGCAAACACGCGCGACCCGATCCGGCGGACGACGGCAACGCGAGACACGTCTACGCGCGTCGTACCGCAACAACAATAATAATAATAATAATAATACGGTCGTTGTCGCGGCGGCGGCGGCGTGCAGGACGACTACGCTTGGACCGCGTATTTCGTCGGTACGCGTTTATTGTGGTCACGTCGCACGTCGTGTCGTACACCCCGGTGCCGGCGACGATCAGAATCTCGGATCAGTCGGCAGTCGTGTCGCAGCGTCGTACGAGTACGCACGCACGCGGTCGCGGGTCATACGAGTCGTCGCAGTGTTCGCCGTGTACGGTCGCGACGGTAATAACAATATAATATTATATTATAATAATATTACGGACGTCGATTGCCGCCGCCATTGGAATCGATTCCATCGGTTTTCACGGCTCTTTTCCCAGTCGCAGATCGCGGGGACTTTGCCGGTGACGACGATGCCGGCGTGAGCCGTCCAAAATCCCGCCGAGTGGAGCGCTCGACCGCCGTTCTGCGTGCACGTGTGTGTGTGTGTGTGTGTACCTACCGTAGCACTCGTCGCAGTCTTCCGCCGCAGCTGTTTGTTGACGGTGCTGTTGTCGTTGTTGTCGTCGTCCGAGGTGAGTTTCCTAACAGGCGCGCGCGCCAAGTGCGTCCTCCTCGAATACCTTTTGATCATTTTTTTTTTTTTTTTTATGAAGTATTCGAGTACACGCATACGCCCTAATAGACCAGGGGTCACCAAACGGCGGCCCGTGGACGGAACGATTTATCTGTTCCGCGAACGTGGAATTTATATTATTTTTTTTTTTTACTGACGGTGAATCAAACAAAGTTTTTACTTGTTTAAATTTAGTTTTCTGATCTCGCCTTTACTATCTTTGGATAATCGTGTATATCGCACGTATAGATGGTCCCCTGGAAATTTCCCGAATCCTGGGAGATTCTCGTTGCTCATCGCGAACCGGGCAGAGCATTACCGTCATGATGTCCTATTAAAGGAAACGCGAGATATATTTTTAAATCATTGTACGATTTTCGGTATTTATTTGTATACATTACACATACCGTTCTACGATCTCATGTCGCCGTTGTTGTTATTGTTGCTCTCCTACATAAGGATTAATATGAGGATATAGAAACCAGATTAACTGAATATTGCAGTGACGCCGTTGTCCGACATCATCCGTATAATGTATGATATTTTTTGCGCGCCGGCGAAAATGCCGGTTGCGGCGGCGCACGCAAGTACGCATATGTATTTAATAACTAGGTGAACCGTTTGGCGGTTTGAAAATGTAAAATATTGTAAAATTCAAACTTGTAAAATATATTTTTTAAATTATATTTAAATATATTGATATAAGTACAAATACTTGGCATGTATTTAAATACGCTTCAAATACTTTTCAAATTGTATAAGTAGGTAAGAAAATTAGTTTTAAAATTGATATTTAATATTTTAAAAATTTTTTTGTCACACTTAAATGTTGTACAACTCGCCATTTACTGAAATATTAAAATAAATGAAAATTTATTATGTTATGATTCTAAAATACTCAAGTATTTATCGAACAATAAACAGTTGTTGATAAAATATAAATTAAATGTTTAATAATTTGATTTTAAATAAATAAAATAATATAATAATTATCAAAAAGCAATCTGAAATGCAACAAATAATTTTTTTGAATTTTTAAAATTATTTTATTTTTAAATAGAAATATGTCCAAAAGTACTTAAATAAAACTTCTATGCACTATCCAAAAATCACGACAATTTATCATGCGTCAGCCGTCTAGATTATCCATACTCACTTGTACAATTATAATGTAAATTATAAGTATAATTTATTTGTTTCACATCTCTAAACATTTTTATAAAATATTTATCTTCATTTATTTTGAATGTAATCGTGCAATTTAAAATAAGTACCTTTGGAAAATTGCGTACTTACGTAATATATGACGATGTATAAATTCCAAAGATATTTATTAAAATATTGTTTTATTTTATCGAAAATTCAAAACGTCAATCAGCACGATTGTCACTTAATTTGGGTCGCGACTGAAGGTTAAGAACCGCTGATTGTACTACCTACAATTGATTAAAGTAAAAGTGTAGAACAATAAAGTAGGTAACGCATAATATAAAGGAAGATAGGTAGTTCAATTTAGTAAAAATAAAAAAAAAAATGTTTGTTTTTTTAGAATATTCATTTATTTGTTATATCTTTACTAAAAGAAATACTACAATTATTAAATTTTACAAAACGCATACTATATAGTTATCTCCCAAAATATAAGAATAGTCTCCTATCCTTATCGCACATAAAAAAATTAATTTTACTTGTTGCTTTTGCTAATTAAGAAATCCATAATTATGTGCGAGGTGCCTTATAAAATATTTTACTAGTTGCTCCTCACTATGGAATCAAAAAATAGTTCATAAACTTCACTAAAATATATCATTCAAATAGGTGCAGAATTTATGTGCTTAAATATATAGTATATTGTGTTATAGTTTAAAAAAAAATAAATTTATAATAATATATGTATTTAATGTAATATTGTATAATATAGATATTATATGATGAGTAGGATATAGTACACAATTATCATAACTGTTATAATTTTTGATAGTCATTTTTTTATTTGTTATGAGTATAAAATGTTTTTAGTACACGTAAATATAAATTGTCTTCTGAAAACAATAAACAGAAAAAATGGATTAGCATAATATGATAACCGTTAGGATTGAGATTGGGAGGTACATATTGTATTCATGTAACTTAAATTTATTTATTTGAGCAGGTTATTGATCTTTTCAGTTGGTAATATGTTTAATCTTTAGGATAAATTATTTTTTAAGATTTAATTTTACAATAATAATTGAAATATATTACCAGTTTTTTTACATACTTATTACATAAATATGATGTTTTATATACACCTACGTGATTACATAAAAATTAATCAGAATAAATAGGTATTTTATTTGTGTTTAAATAAAATTAACATAATATTAAGTTAAACATTTTACTTATTAATTTATTTTTAGTACATATATCATAGTATTATACATATACTTAATTTGCCTAATACAGTAATTTCTCTTTAGATATAACTATGACAAAATTTTATTAGTCAATATATTTTTACGTATGTGTATAATACATGAATAAGAAGTAGTATTATTTTTTCACCAACACATGATTTAATTTGTAAACAATAATAATTAGAATTTTACAATTTTTGTCATCATTTAGATTCTTACTTTAGGTGTTGTAATAAGCTTTACTGATTGCATAAAATATAATATATGAACTTTAATAGTACTTTTTTTCCGATTTCAGCTGTTTTATGAAAGGGAGCGGGTGAGAATTATTTCCCTGATATATAAAATATACCTAGGAAAATTAATTAGACAATTAATTGTTGACTGTTAATAATAATCACTTTAACTTGTTTTGACTTTTCTATAAATATGCAAAACATAGAAAATATAAACAACCAGTTTTATTGGGGTTTCGGGTACAATATTTTTATTTACGTCGTTCTAATATTATATTATTTAAAATTATTTGAATTACTGTTGATAAACGATCATAATATAAAATACATATTTTTTTTTTTCATTTAAATTTACAATACATAATTTGCATGCACAACTAATAAGAATATATTAATATTTATCAAAGCACGAGATTTTATTCTTAGGTAATTTGTTTTATGAATTTAAAACACAAATGATTTATAAAAGTGACTATTTTTAAATAAGTACCTAATATGATTTTAAATTAGAAATAGATTTTATTAAAATATAGGTTACATAGTACAACCGTATAGATACTATGTTTTAGATTCTGAGTAGTGCGATTATAGTGTATTAATTTTTTTAATGTTGGTTTTTAATAGAAAATAAAATTCATTGGTACCTAATTTCCAGTAGTTAAAAAAAAAAATAAAAATTTTTGGGTAAATCTATAATATAATTTATTATATAAGTTTTAATTTAAGTATGACTATGTTTTTATTTTTTTTATAAAAATTTTAAAAATTTCATGAGATTCCCTATGATATGTCTTTACCAAAAATTTAAAAAATAAAGTTGTTTTAAACTTTAAACTGTATTATACGTATAGCACTAACATACATTCACACACATTCAAAATAATGATTTCTCCTCAAGCTTTGTTACATTGATGTAGGTAATTCAAAAAATATTAACCAAAAATCTTTAAGCATTGTACCATTTTATATAATTTTCTATGCACAATTCAATTTTCTAAATGTTAAGATTAATTTTAAAGCGATATTTCTGCAATTTTAGAATTTGAACGGAGCGATGAATGTATTGATTTTACAATAATGCGTTAGTCAGTGTATATTATATAATAAGTAGTGGATAAAATAGTTTGATTTTCAACTTTGAAGGTGGTTTTAGATAGAAAATTAGATTTAGTTTGTACTATAAGGAAGCTACAATTAAAAATTTCTAGTATTTTTTTTCAAAATCTAGAAAAACAAAAAAAAAAAAAATGTGAAAACCGCTAATTTTTGCGCAAATCCAATTTTTAACAAATTTAATTTAATTTAATTTTTTTTTTATTTTGGTGTAAGTGTGCAACTTAAAATTGAATTAACGTAGATAATTAAACATTTGATAAAATTTTTATGTTATCATTTCATATTTACAATATAATTTTCAATTTATATTAAATAGGGATGGTAAATTTTTAATAATTTAGTTTACTCTCTATGAATATTGATTAAAAAATTTTCGCTGGATAGAAATGCTTGAAAATGTATTACAAAGTTCTTCATAAGTTGTTACTTGATCAATTAAAAAACATCGAAAATCTATAGGCATGATATTTGTTTTGTAATAGTTTGAAGTATAATTATGTTGATAACAATAACTAAAATCACGAAAATATACACATTTTTTTTAGTTAAAAATGTATATTATGTAATTTTCAATTTTAATAACTAAGAATTGAATATTTTATTACAAGGTTTGTCTTTAGTTTTTTTTTTTACTAATAGTAATTTAAATATATAATAAATTATTTTCAATATAATTATTGACGGTATTCGCTTAGATTCATTTATTGTGTGGAATGCTATATCATTGAATTTAAATTTAATACGTCCATTTTTGTAACCTATTCACATATGAAATATAGTTGACACCTACAATATATAGTCGAGTGACTACCGCGGTTTTTTCATTTACCTATAGCTGAATAATTCAAAAAATTTGTTTTAGTAGGTGTTTATTTTTTGCTTAAACTTTTTTCCGTCTGAATTTTCTTGTAATTATATAAATAGATGATATGTCACTGCTTAAAATAACTGATTACCACAGTTGTTAATTGTTTATTAATATTCATCATAATGTATCATTGGATATGATGGTAAATTCATTTAGTAACTTTTCTGGTTTCTTCAAATATTAAGATTTTATTATTAGATTTACAAATAAACATGTTTTTAACTAATTTACGTTTAATTAAAAATAATGAAAGGTTTTTTTCATAAATTATATTTGTACACTATTATAATTTATAACTTATAACTTATGTTGAGAGATAAATTATAAATTTAAAATTTATATTTTGTAATATGGTACTGATTTTTACATTTTTATCGTGCCATGGATAACAAAATATAATTTATTAAAGTTAATAATATATGTTAGTTTTAGATAAAATTATAAATTATGATAGTCTATAATCTGCTGTAACAGATTTTATTTTTTGCTTTTTGTTACGTTGTAAATATTTATATTTTTAATACTTATTAAATTCTTACTAATTCACACTGGAAATTTTTTATTAACTAGTGTGCATAATGCGTGTACGTTGTTCAATGTCGACACTAAATTAAGAATACAATTATAAAATATAATACTTTCAGATAAAATAATCATAATATATGGACAAACTTTATTTGCAGTGGATAGTGACAAACTATTAAAAATGTTCCAAAAAGTCAAAAGAGAAACAAATTTGTTTAGTATAGGTTCATAGAAAAAATATTAAGATATTGTGATTACATAAAATAAGTATTTTAAGCATAATACACAGTTAAAATATGTATTTTTGCCAATCTATATCAATTAAACCGTTTTTAAGGATGTTATACTACAAGTAATGTATTAGTACCTATATACAATAATCATTTTATCATTAGTTTTAATTTTAATGTGAGGTAGGTAAACTCGTAAGTCGTAAGTCTAAGAACCTACTATTATGTAACAATTATGCTTGTATCTAGACAATAAACTATTATTATTATATTCCATTATTAAATTAATAATATGTTTAATATTTATTAATGCAATATTTCATAATTATTATACTAAAACAATTTACGTACGATTAATTTTATGCTTAATATAGTATTTTTAAATCATGTACGTGAAAAATATTTTATTCATAATATTTTTTTTTAGTGTCAGGTGTTTATTTAATATAGGTACAAAGAATTATCCTTATCGTATTTTAGTACTTCGTGGACACATTTTTGACGACTTCTAATAAACACTAAATATCACATTTTAAGTAACCTTCTAAATACTTAACTTATACTACCAGTTTTAGGAATTCAATAAAATTATTTCAGCGTTTATCATAAAATATTATATTCTATTATTTATTATTTATTAACAAAGAATCAAATTAATTTGATTTTGGTATTTGTATTATTGTTTTAAAACATGTTTATAAAATATTTGAGCTTTTTTTACATCTCACTCTCGATCTTATTATTTAGACAGTTTTCACAGTCCTACGTTACTTTAATATAGTCAAAAAAGTAAGATATAACTTTCAAGGATGTTTTTTTATAAAAATATTCATTAAACATTTTTTAGTTTGAAAATGTCATTATTGAGGATAAGTATTATTATTTATCGTAGAGTTTAGAATCTGTTTAAAGTTTCATTATTTACCGTCGAAATTTATTAGTGTTAAAAACATTTGTTTATGCACACCTGTGTATATCTTATACAAATAAAATATTTAATACTATACTCGTTAAATTTAAAGTAAATTATTTTTGATTATGAAGACATAAATTTGTATTTTATTTTATCACAGAAATATATTAATTGTTTTAATACTTAATAACTATTAAATGTATCTATATTATATATAAACATCAACTGCTATTTTAATATCTATAAAATCAGTAGAACATACATTTTATTATTCAATTGTGTTGAACACAATAACATATTACATTCTATATTGTTATATTAAATATTATAATTTTATTATAATAATTTATCAACAAAAATAGTATCAATAAGTATATTATTATTATTTTCAAATAATACGCATAGGAACAATTTTATTTTATGTTCTCTCCTATGAAAATTAAAATTAAAATCTCTTAACTAAAAAGGTTATGCTGAACAAATGTTCAAATGATTTAACTTTCAAGTATGAATTATGTTTTACTACTTACAACTTTGTAATAAAGCTTTCGTATTAATTTAAATTGCTGTATAAATTAAATTATATAGAAATAATTAACCTTAGGTAGGTATTGCTTGTGCATCAAATTGTAAATGAATCCATCACAGCTTTAAATTATTATTAGCATAGCATTTAAATAGCTCACCATACATTTTTTGCGTAGCAGTGTAGAACTTTCAAAAGCAAATATTTATTGTCAGCATCACTTAAAGTATACGAGTCGTATGTTTAAAAAATGCACCTCACTAATATTTATTAATATTTATTTATAGAATATTAGTGCATATTTCTATTAAGATAGTCAATACAAATTTAGTATTTTATACGTTATATATAATATTTTATTTCAATTTAGTTTTTATGCATTTTTTTAAATTTTCTATGGTTATTTACAACCTATAAAGGTGTATAGTAATGAAATAAGCAAATTTGGAGATTTTTGTTAAACCATTATATTGCAGTGAATTTAGAAAAATTATTCATTAATATTCCTTATGCTTGGTTAAATTTAAAACTGTATTGTTATGAACCTTAATAATGCATTTTATTATAATAAAATATTATATTTCATTAAATTACTCTCCTAAGTTAAATACGTATGATTAAAATATATATTATGCAAATCATAAAATAGTAATTACAGACGTGTGAAATAATGCTTAATGATAATTGATTAAATAACATTTTATAATATTATAAAAAAATAAAAATTGTATTACAATTATTATAATATTAATTATGATTGATATGTTAATATTGTTAATTTATTTCTATGTTCCAACAGAATATACATTGTTTTGAATAATAATACTTTATCATGTTATTTATTACATTTATTGAAATTTATTTTGTTTTATTTGTTTAAAATACATTTTATAATAATATAATAATAATAAATTAAAATATGAAAATATGAAAATATTTTTAAAATAGGCTGTAATTAATTAAATTAAAAAAAAAAAATTTAATATTAAAATCATTGTATTCAAAAGCTGATTCTAAGCAAATCCATATTTAACCAAAAATAATTTTAAAAAATACAATATGATTATATTTCTTAATGTTTTAGGTACCACACATTTTATCGAAAGTCTAAGGAAAATCTAAAAATTATTTATCTCATGTGTCATTGTGACAAATGAATAATTTATAGTAGGTAATGTTTAATGAAAATTGTATACAACATATCCTAACTAAACAAATTATGTAATTATCTACTATAAAAAAAAATAGTAGATAATTATTATAGTAGATAATTTTTATATGTTATTATTATAACATATAAAAATAAATACTGTAAAACCAATATACTACACGCTTCACTAAGGATCTAAAAATAAATTGTATTTTGAAAGTGTAAATTAATAAATACGTCTCGCCTTGGATTATAAATTATAATAAACTGGATATATTACAGTTATTAATGGATAATAATGGAATGATTCCATGGTTTTGTCGATGTTGAAACTAAGTAATGCTTTGTTTTAGAGATACAGTTAGTGGTTGCCTTATTGACCAATATAATAATGTACAGAAAACCATATAAGTTAACTCATACTCTTAAGTTATTTTAGAGCCTTGAAGTCTGAATAGTGAATACCAATCATAATAATATAACGATGTACTAACGTCAAGTTACACACAATGTCACAATTTCTTCTGTGGTAATGTGGTTACAGGATCACTGTGATACCTACATCGATTTCACAACGATTTTCTGCGCATGTAACCAATCATTTATTTGTTATCTCGATCAATGTTTTTGAAATGTGCCATCAACATCGTTTATTATTGTTGTGAGTTTTGTTTTTATTTTTACAATAAAGCAAGGTCGGAGATTGAAGTACATAACAATACTCACGTGCCGAGATAGAATATCTTATACTATACAAATATGTAATAATATTGAATGGAAACAACTTGTTCACAGTGTGTCCTATACAAAGTGTGGATTTGATCATTCATTATTAACATTTATACAGAAGATAGACCTACCTATATCCATACCTCAATATGGTGTATTATGTACACCGATTTATACGATAGATGTGACGTGACAAAATAGCTTCACAATTTTCTTGTCTATATTTAATTAATCAGTTATTGTATTGCATTTTTTTTAGAAGACATAACAGAATTTACTGGTTTATAAATTTGATATGCAGTAGATCTATAAAAAAGAGATTATTCGTAGATCGGATTTAATCTTACTGATTTGAAAAACTATAACAGATCCTATACCACAAATCTACTGTTTTCAAATTAAACTTAGGATTTTTAAAAGTTAATTTAAGATAGTTTGTTCTCATGCAAGGGTATCGTTTCAGGTTATTTTTTAGGTGTGCGAGGTTTCAAGTAGGCCATTTTGAAATTTCACCAGGCCATATAAAAATTGATATATGTACGTATATGTACGCATTATCCTACTTTTAATTATTATTTTCATATATCTCATGGACCAAATCAATGAATCAGTATACCAATATTGATAAATGTCAATATGAAAATTAAAATATAATTTAAGAAGATTTAATTTTGTACATTATCTCAGCAGGGCGTAGGCCAATTAGTATATTATTTTAAAAGTAAAGGGTGCAGCCGCACACCCTGATCCCTCTCCCAAATAACGCCCTTGTTCTCATGTATTAACTACTAATTTTGTTTTTTTAGATCATTAGCAACTTTGAGTGGGATAATTAACAAGATTATTGGTGTTATAACAATAATGTAGTAATGACAAACTGAACGGCTTAATAAATTAGTTTAAAAGTTTTGCACAGTGCAGCTTCTGTAAATTTAATGATGGAAGCTGCCCGTTGATTAAGACTTTATTTTAAAAAGATCGTTTTTAGATTTTACAGTTGTGTTTATATTTACACAACTACAGTTAATGTTGAATGTTGCTTATGTTGGCTTATAATGTATCTTATATTTTTAAAGTAAATGCATTTAATACATTAACGTTATTAGTTATAATAATCTAAGATTCTAAGACATCTTAATTTTAAGCTTCTGAGTATCTTTTAAAATGTAGGTAGTCCTATATCTACTATATTAATACTGACTAACAAGATTTAGTAAAAATAATATATATAATATATATTTGTAATTTAGACAATATAAATCTATGTATAGTAAATAGTAAGTGTATTATACATTTTTGTACGATCAAAACTTATAACGCATACTTAAATTATTTTGAAGACAGCACCTACTAGAAACGTATTTGTATTTGATTTTATTATCATATAAATGCATAAAATATAACCTCAAAATAATATTCATGGTTTGTGAAATAATGTTGAATAAAAATACCTATCTAAATTTAGTTATTGATAAATATATTAACTTGAATGCATTTTTTATTTTATTACATATTTCAATCAAAATGGAGGAAAATAATAAAAATAAAAATATTTAATTTGCAAATTTATTTTAAAAATACTATAATGCATTGTGGACAATATTGTTTTTATTTTTGCAGATATTTAGACAACATCCGCTATGTCAGAATACAGCGGTGAAGCTAAGTACCGACCAAAACGGTATCAGTCTATTGGCAAGTTGTTCAAAAAACGTGTTCCTATCATTTCTTGGCTACCCAAGTACGATACAGATCAAGCTGTTAGTGACTTGATTGCTGGGATCACTGTTGGACTAACAGTCATGCCTCAAGGGCTGGCTTATGCTACACTCGCTGGTCTAGAACCACAGGTGAGAGAAACTTATATTGATAGTCTGAATAAGTTAAAAATAATATATAAATGATAATGTTTATTTAAAATACAATAGTATTAATAAACATATTGAAGTGTACTATTTATACAACAATTGAAGGTTAAGTTACTGGTGGAAAATTTCTTGGTTTTAACTTCAGAATGATAATGTTCTAATATTCATGAGGGAATGTCTGCTATTCGTTTAAAGCGCATGATCAGTCGTTATTTAAATTTTATCAAAAATATGTAGGTACCTACTCAGTTTAACTTTTTTTTGACCGATTGAGAAAACATAAGATTAGTTTCTACAAATATATATATCATTCATACTATCGTAAAATACCTATTTAATATTTTACATATTAATTATTTTTGTATTATATATCAAAAGTACAAGTGACAATTGTTACCTGTACACTTTTTTAATAAAAACTGAACACATTTTATTTATAATTAGTTTTTTTATGACACATTGAAGCGTATATTTGAGTATGTTTTAAGTATAACTATAATATATTCATATTTTTACGCATAATTTAATATTTTTTAGTTCATAAAATGATAAGTACTGTTATATAATAATTTTTAAAATTGGTAGTCATTTATTGGTAAATTAAATTGCTAAATATGTTAAATATATCCAGACACACAATTTTATTTGCATTCATACTTTCAATCAGTTTATATGTATGACACTTTTTTTAGTGCGCTAAATTAAAACAACTATGTAAGTACTATAAAATATTCATTTTTTTTTTTTTTTTTTTTGATGACATATTAAATGTATGTTTATTTAATGTAATTAACTTCTAGCTGATGTATTAATACAAAACTTATATCTACTATAGAGTTTATAATTTCATATATTAACCAGTTGCCGGAAGTATGAAAACATCTGATATGACTTAAACATATCACAATCACATCTATATGAAAATTTCGAAAAACGATACAGAAGCCAAAATAACGAATTTTTTAAAATAGCTAACTCATATACTATATAGATAGAAAATAAATTATTAAAAACTATACAAGTAATATTATATAATATATGTTAGTTTATCTTACCACCTATACCATGTAACATGTTAACGAATTATCCCGGAAGTTATAGTTGTTACACTTGTTACAGTATACAAATATTACATTATGCACGAAATCGATGAATTTTTTTGCATATACGTGGCTCAGTTTATTTTACTCTATTAAATTATAAATTTATAACATTAAATAATTTACATATATTTTGTTAATCTAATTAGTTATGGCTTATAGGCTATGGAATGGACTAATATACTTGTATGCCATTAATCTTATATTGTGACAAACAAACATTCATAGTTTTATTTTTAATAAAATTAATGTTGTCTTATAAAATATCTATTTACATAAAAATCATTAATTGCTTTCGTATCTAGAATAATTGAAGCTTTGTCAAACTAATAATGAATCGTATTATTTAATCTAAATATACAGCTAAGGAAAGATCAGTTAGTTATTATTTAATATCTTTTTTGAGGCACTGGAAGCACGTTGCTTCAGAAATTTTGTATTGAGTATATAAATTAAATTATTTATAAAATTAAAAATTATTTTCAACTTAAAATAGAAACAAGCTGAGTATCTCAAACAAATGTAGTTAAATTGTACAAATGCATTTCAGGAAATTGTGAAAAATCGCTTTTTTTATCGCATGATAATCCGATTTACGTATAATGTCAAAATGAAATAATTTCTAATCAAATGTAAAATACTGCTGTACTATACTATTATGCGTGCTGAGATGAGTACTCAATAAAGTTTATGTATCCAGTTGAATTTATTTTATTATTATTATTATTATTTTTTTTTTTTTTATTATTATTAGACTTATTATAAATAATAATATAATACTAATTAAAAAAAAAAAGTATAGAAAGATTATATTATTTGTGTGATTGAATATACTGACTTCGTAATTTGTGTGTTGCACGCTTTATTCACTGTTATGAGCTTATAATTTATAACATAATATATGTATAAACAAAATGTAGCTTACTTTATTAAGAAATGTTATTTAAATATAAGTAGATACTATAGTATAGACAAAAGATATAATTTATTTTATTTAAATAATACAAAAAACAGTGATGGTAATTTGTGGATTATCTTGTTAGTATCTATTAGGCAATAATAAATATATCATTATATAGAAAATTTAATAAAGTATCAGTGTTTTCTTTCGATTTATATGTTTTTATAATTGTTTTCAATTTAATAGTAAACAAAAATATATTCACAACCATAAAGTATACTTGTTTAAATTAAAGTGTTTGAAGAAAATTAACTTTTAATAAAAATTGATGAAAGTATATGTATTTTATTTGTTCATTGACTGATTTGGTTTGTATAGGTTGAGTGTTATTTTAGATTTTCGTTAAAGCAAAGATTGAAATAATCTTACAACAGTGATAAACAAATATAAATATTTTTGATTATTACCTATTTTAATTTTATGAGAATATTTTTAGGTTAAACCAGTTTTTTAATAATTATAATTAGTTAATAATAAAATATATAAGTACTAATATCTGTGTTTATATATTTTTTTACAGTATGGCTTGTATTCTGCGTTTGCTGGATGCATTGTTTATACAATGTTCGGTAGTTGTAAGGATATTACCATTGGACCTACAGCATTAATGTCCCTTATGACATACCAACAAGTAGTCAATAGAAACGCTGACTATGCAGTATTATTATGTTTTTTGTCTGGTATTTTACAGTTCATTATGGGATCACTTAAACTAGGTATGTATTAATTTAAAAAAAATAAGGACAATAAATTTATGTTTGTTTATATACTTTTTATATTTTTAAATCAATTACTAAAATTATAGTCATAATACCTATAATTGTCGCGGAAAATCTGCTTACTTTTTATTTTTTTCTCTTGGTAACATGAAGAAACATACCACCATCGGGATTTGCTGGTATAGTTTTTGGATTCAATTTTATTGGTAATTTCATATTTTTAGACAGTGAAATGTTATAAGTTGATAAAATTCTAAACAACGCCACTTTTACTTGCATCATTCCGAATCGCATACCTGATCAAATTAATAAAATATTTTCAATTGTTTTTTGCAATTATTTTTTAACAATACTTTACCTATGCATAGTCTAGGACCAGCGCCAAATGGCAAGTAAGCATATTGTGGTCTATTATGTTTTTCATCCTCTGTAAATCTTTCTGGAATGAATTTTTCCGGTTCTGGCCAATATTCAGGATCGTTATGAATAGCATATACTGGTATGACCACCTGGAGTCCTTTATTAAGGGTGAAATCTGAGTTTGGTAACTTATATGGTTTTATTGTCTTCCTGGTTAAATTAGGCACTGGTGGATACTTTCGCAAGGCTTCTATAAATTGAAATTGTGAAAAATGGTTTATTTTAATATTTATATAATTTACTTTCTACTAACCAGACACAATCATATCTAAATAAGTCATTTCTTGCAATATTTCATATGTTAGTTTTCCATTGTGTTTAATAAGTACTGAATCAATTTCTTCTTGAGCTCTCGTTTGTATTTCCGGGTTTTGGGCAAGTTCAAAAAATGTGAATGTTAACGTAATTGATGAAGTTTCATATCCTCCAATAAACCATACAAAACATTGGGCCGCCAACACATCCATAGTAAATTTAAAATCTGAAATATTATAGATAGGTACTATATGATATTAGAATTTAAATGAGATGAACCAACTTTTTTTTTCAAATTACATTTTATAATCAATGACGGAACGAGACGATTTTGATCTCTAATGTAACATATAGGTACTACCAGTTATCAACTAATAGAATTAAGTATTTTTGGTAAATTGGTTTTATGATTTCATTTAATAGATATATTATAGATAAAAGATGGTAAAACATAATTTATTATAACATAAGTAAATTTACTATAGTCAATTAATTTTAATTATTATATGTATACTATATTACATCATAAATCATGTGTTAGAAAATTAATTAATACAATAATTATGATATGTCATAGAATACTCTTTGACTTTGGATGTCTATAAAAAAAAACCAATTTTTTTAAAATGTTTTTAAACTGCTAAAAGAACATTTTATGAGGCATCCTACTATAATACCATTATAAACACGTTTATCTAACTATTCGACGAATTCCCAACTACGCCATTAAGATAAACTGAAAAAAATATACATACCTTCTTTTTCGTCGTTTTCGTTAAGTACTAATTTACTTTCTTCTTCAGAAGATAAATTTTGGCCTCTTTTAATTTTCAACAGCAAATCCAGAAAGTCATTTCGTTGTATATTGTTCTCTTCTCTATATTTGACTGTATCATTCACTACATTAAAGAAAAAATCGGCGTATTCTTTTTTGATACTTCGTACTTTTAGTAATCCGATTAAACTTGGAGCCAATGCATTTAGCGCATTTCTTATGATAGTTTCTTTACTAGTTGAAAATAGCATTCGACCGACTTTCCGAAATTCTGCCTCAGGATTAGCCAACGAGTTGGTTTCAAATCCAAATGCCACAATACTAATGACATCGGTTGCAAATCTAGCTAACAGTTCCTTAAATTCTACCTAAAACACAGCGATAAATAATTTATCTTAAAACTATAAGACTTGTAATTAGAATCTTAATAAAAAAAATAGATCTAAAATCATTAAATGTACTGTACTATTAATTAAATGCTTATATGTAAATCATAGAAGTATTGTATAAATATATTACTTGTTCACCAATCATTGATGATGCGTCAAGAATCTTAACCATTTCTTGAGCTCTACCATCTATAAGATCAATCATGTTCTTTATTTTTCCAATGGTGAATGCTGGTGTCAATTTATTTCTTAAAACTTTCCATTTATGGCCTTCCAATGTTAATAAATTACCAGTAAGCGGCTCTAACTTGTCATCAAATATTATTCCACGGTTGGGAAACGTAGAAAACTCTTTTGTAAACACGTCTTTTATAATATTTAAATCTCGAAGCATTAGCTTCGGCTTTTGAAACTGATAGAAACCAGTGAACTTGTATCCATTTGTATTAAAATATATGCTAGCATAATGTTCGCCTACCCATGTTTTCATTTTAGTTACCTCCTTAGTATGACCATATATAATGTGAGGTTTTAATGGTACAGGGCATCCTTGACGTTGCCAAAACGTATAACGATATCTTAAGTATAAATAAAATGATGTCGAAATTATGACGGCATACGCCATCAAGTTTAATGGCAAATAATCGAATAAAACCATTTATCCTGCTAATGAAATAATTACCATTATTAAACATAATTAATGTTATATTGTTTTCATTGTTAGAAATTAATATATATATAAAATAAATATATTATATAATTTAATATTTTACTTAATTAACTTAAATATATTGTGCATACATTTAAATAAAAATAAATAAATTCGTTCAAAGAAAACAATTTAACAATATGTTAATTGTTTTACAGGAAGTTATACTGGCCATGTTTCTTTAAATTTATTTTTGTAATTAAAACTTATTAAAATTATAAATTTTAATAAGTTTAAGTTGTGAATAGTGTTCAATAAAATGCAAAAAATATTAATAACACTTATGGGCGTATTGAAATTTGAAATTAGTTAATAATTTCGATGTGTAAATATGATTCATGGATAGTTAAGTAGACATAGACTAAGTAATCCTTTATAATTAAATAATACATTTTATATTTTTTCTAATAATTGGTTCAGCTCTTTTATAGAATCTAAGGCTTAATATATTGCCAATAATAAAATGATATTTTTAAAAACCATGCAAAAAATGTTTCTTTATTTATAACTTTGTAGATAATAATAAAAAACAATTAAACCTAATAACACATACTATATATCTCATAAGTTAATTGACTTAAGTTATTAAGCTTTTAAATGTTTGGTATCTAAAAATAATTATAGTATTTTAATTTATTTACTTAATATAATATTACCTTTTTATAATATCGAAAAATGTATTAATTTTTAACAGATGAAGTTGACTGTTACTCGAACATGACGCAAACATTTATGTTCTTAATGTATGAAACAATTATACTTCTAGTTATTATTTAATTGCATAATCACTTTTTTTTATTAATTTATATAATATTTTTAAATGATAATAAATAATAACATTTCATAATATCCAATGTATAATATAAAATTACTAAAATAGATTTATATTTTTTTTATAAGTGAAAAAAATAGAAGTATTTATTTGAAGTACCTAGTTATAGTAGTATGAATCATAAATTCATAAACACATAAATATAATATTCTGGCGTTTTTTTCGAATTATCTAAGCTGACTTGCGCAAGGTTAGACATAACCTAACCTAACCTAATTGAGGTTATTCACACAAAACACATACACAGAGTAAAATCATATTATGAATCATAATTTTATTTAAATTTTCTATTTAATACTTAATCCAAGACCTATCAATACGTTTATTATTTAATCAATTTAATTTAATTTTTATTAACTTATGTAACACTATATTCTTACGTTATGTTTATACGGCAATTCGAATTAAATAAATAATTACATTTATTGATGTGTAAACATCTATGCTATCGGTTTGTAGTACGACCTTCTTGCGGAATCGAGCGTCAGGCGTAAGTCATGTAGATGTGACTGCTTGAGTGTGTGTGTGTGTGAGGCTATTGCCATTGATTTAATTTAATTAAATTTAATTTAATTGATTAAATTTATAATATAATATAATATATAATATATTATACGCCTATATATTTTACTATAGAAATTATATTATTTGTTTATCGGAGTTACGACTAATGCATATCAATTAACACCGGTTTCATGAAAGAAAACAAACTTAAATACTATGATAATGATACCAATCGACGCGCATTTTTTTTTTCATTGAATTACATGAAAAAATGAAATTTGAATTTTTTGGAGTTACGCCTTTTGCTAAATAGGCTGACGATATATAATATATCATAATTAATAATATATAATAAATAATTATAATATATATAAATTATATATAATAATAAAAACAATATATATATAAATAAAAATAAAAAAGTTAAATATAAATTTTAAAGAGAACGCGAGCTTGTATGATTATTGTTACCTTATTATACAAATTCCACTCAAACCATGACATTATATTCCCCAATCAAAGTCGTACTGCAGTTTAGATGTTTACACATCATTCGTGAGTACAAAGGCACTCACATAGGGTTTTACATTTAAATAAAAACTTTGGTTGTAAACGTAAGAATATATTTATATATTACTTAGATTATCATAAAACAATTAGATGTTACATATATTTTAATAAACTGTAAATATATTATTAGATACCTACCAAAGTACTAACCTATCCTATTGAATGTAGTTATATTTTGTTTAAAAAAATGCATATAAATATTTTAATCTAGGCGTATTAATTGACTTCATTTCCATCCCGGTGACCGTTGGTTTTACATCAGCTACCTCTGTTATCATAGCAGTATCTCAATTGAAGGGTCTTCTTGGCCTAAAGTTCGAATCATCAAGCTTTTTAGATTGCTTGCTGAAAGTGTACCAGAATATTGGTAATTATCGCGCCAATGATACAATTCTTGGAGTTACTTCTATCATCATACTACTCATGCTTCGAGTAAATAACTTACACTATGCCTTTAGGTTAAAACTATTTTTCAAATTTAATAATTGTACTTATTTTTTTTAGAAAGTAAAAGATATTAAATTATTTGAACCTAATGGTAAGCCATCTAATAAACAAAGGACAATTATGAAAGGGCTGTGGTTACTCTCCATATCCAGAAATGCTTTAATTGTAGTTGCTTGCTCAATCGTTTCATACTGGTTTTATAGGCCAAATTCAGAACCTTTTGTGACTTTAATCGGTGAGTAAAAAATATTTATGAATCTGTTATCTATTATATAGTTTACCAAAATATTCTTTAATGAATAATATTTGAGCCTAATCTATTAATAATAAATAACGTATTATTCTATAAAATTTTCTTAATATCGATATGTATATATATTTTCTATATTTTAACTAGTATAATATTATTAAAATTTACAATAGTAATTATTTTTTATATTAATTAACCGTATGAACATTTGAAAAAACATACGTGTTTAGATTTAATGAAAAGATATTCATTAAAAATATTTATTGATTACGGCGATTTATTGAAATATTAAATTACTTCAAATACTAATATAATTATTTGAATTAAGTATAAAAATGTTGGTACATTATTTTACTGTTAAACTATTTCTGTTTGTATTAAACTTTATTTTAATTCATGTGTTTATTTTAAAGGAAAAGTAAGATCTGGTTTGCCGCCGTTAAAATTTCCACCGTTTGGAACGGAAGTAAATGGTACAGCGGTTAGCTTCATTAATATGTGTTGGGATCTTGGGTCTTCCATTATATTAGTGCCGGTAATTGCTGTTCTCGGAAATGTCGCTATCGCTAAAGCATTTGGTATAAAGTTTTATTATATTTGTAAATTTTAGCATTACTCTAAAACGAATTTCAATTGCCTACAAAACACGTTTTAACTTTAAAATAATTGTAATAGCTAGCGGAAATTCAGTGGACGCTACACAAGAACTCTATTGTTTGGGCGTTTGCAATCTATTGGGTTCGTTCGTTTCTTCGATGCCCGTTACCGGATCATTCTCAAGAAGTGCAGTGAATCACGCTAGTGGCGTACGGACTCCTATGGGCGGAATGTATACGGGTAAAATGCTTATAATGTAGTACTATTTCAAAATCATTTGTTAACAAGACACTTTCGAACATTTTAGGTATACTTATTATTTTGTCATTGAGTTTATTGACGCCGTACTTTTACTTCATACCCAAAGCAGCTCTAGCAGCAGTCATCATTAGTGCTGTTATTTTCATGATCGAATACGAGATCGTTAAACCTATGTGGAAATCAAGTCGTAAGTCGAAATGGTGATAACCTTTCGGTACTTATTTGTCTATTACCTGCCACCTGTAAGCCACCATTGGTTGTATTTAGGTTTTTTTTGTTTAACAAAACTTATAAATAAAAGTAGCAAATTATGACAATACTATAATATTGTCTACAAAAAAATAAACAAAATGATACTAAGAATTACATGTACTTAAATACAAAACACTTAAAGGGTAGTTTTCTATAAAGTTTTCTTTAATTGACATTATTCTTGACCAGTGTCATATATTTTATTTATTTTAAATAAACAATGTGTATTTGTTAAAATTATTTAAAAATCACTTTAAATACTATACGGTAAATAATTTATTAAATAATAGTTTATATTTAATAGCCCATATAAGTATATAGTTTTAAATTTTTCTATGATTAAAAAATGTAGATATAATTTTATAAAGAAATGTTCACAAAAATTCTAACTTTCTAATTTAAGAGTAACAATCACCTGATAGCAGGAAATTAAACTATTTCCATTTTGTTGGCGGGGCAATATCAAATACATACTTATAATTTATTTTCTCATTCATTCATTAAAACTATTTATAAATTATCTATTTTCCTATGTATATCATCTATGAACTATTCCTCTCATCTGCATAACCACATCAAAACAATTTATGTTTAATATAATATATTATGTATATTAATATTTATCACCTATACATTCGTAATTATACAACAAATGGTGCTGGTAATGACCTAGGATCTCGTTTAAATTACTTATTAAATGTACTTAAATTGTAAAATTTTTAGTTGTATATGTCGCATCCACATAGTGAAACCACTCATTTCATGAACCAGATAGTGAAATTCGTCCATATCGTGAATTTTGACGAAAATACATTATATGGACATCCATTTCATGAAATTGACAATACCTATATCGTGTACTTTGTGTAATTATTATTTTACTATATAATGGTTCATAAACTATCATTATACATTTATACGTATATAATATTTTATTATATAAATAATTATATTTTAACAAAAATATTTTTCACGATTGATTATGACATTAACTGTTACAAAGCATACTTTTCAATATCAATAAAAATAATAATGCTTTATCCGTGATTTATATTATATGAGGCTATTAGAGAGATATCAAATTTAATTTCGGTAATTTCACATCCGATATCATATGAATGTTTCTTTATCGGATATTTGGATGACAGTTGACGGATACCTATGTAACTCCTATGTTGTTCAAAAAATAACATTTATTGAGTGTTTGTGTATAACACAGTTACTATTGTGTTTGCAGTTTATACGTGTTGTCAATGTCATAATAAATCGTGAAAAATAAAATATAATATACATATAAATGTATAATGATAGTGTATGAACCATTATATAATAAAATAATAATTACACAAAGTACACGATATAGGTATTGTCCATTTCATGAAATGGATATCCATATAATGTATTTTCGTCAAAATTCACGATCTGGACGAATTTCACTATCTGGATATCCAGTTCATGAAATGAGTGGTTTCACGTTTCACTATGTGGATGCCACATATATAATATAATAATTATTAAAATTGCCTATATGGAGCCCCTAAAAAAAAAACGAGGGACACGTCATAATATTATAATGTCTATAATTGAGTATGTTTGTTTGCATTTAGTATAAATCATAATAATATTTATGAACAATAAAAAGAACTAATATATTATTTATATCAAAAAACATTTAAAAACTTTAGTTTATAACTTCTATTCAAAGCAGTAGTTGTAGATTTTATTTAAAATTGAAGTATAATCTTTGATTACAAAATGTATGTCACTTGCTTAATAATTGTATTATAAATGTAAATTTTTTTGCATATTTGATGAAGTACTTAATAATTAAATTAAATTAAGTGTGTTTTGTTTTAATGTAATCTAAATAATTAGAATTTACTACTCTATGTATATTAAATATAATATAATGTGTACTTAATTCATATTTTTTAGGAAAAGACTTAATACCTACTTTTGCAACATTTATTTTATGCCTGGGTATTGGTGTAGAACTTGGAATTTTAGTAGGTGTCGCAATAAATATCATGCTTTTACTTATACCATCGGCTAGACCGTTTTTGCACATTGAAATGAAAAAGGTAAGTTATGAATTTTTTGGAAGCTTTTTAAATTATTATTGATTTTCATATGAAAAATATGTTTTTGTCCTTATTGTTAATGAGTTAAACCATATAAATGTGTTATATTTGATAAATAATATGAGCTTTGATGATTGCAGTTAAGAACCGGCCTGGATTATTTATTAGTGACCCCAGAAAACAGTCTTTACTTTCCAGCTGTAGATTTTATGCGAGCTAAAACAGATAAAGCTGCTGTTAAAATGGGGCAGTCTAAACTTCCTGTCGTGGTTGATTGTAAACATATACTTGATGCAGATTTTACAGCTGCTAAAGTAAGAATAAAAATAAAATACAATAGTATAATTTTGATCCTCATTGTTCAATTATCCTAACTAAAAAGTAATTACTTGTTACTATATTAAACAATAAATATGTTTTTTGATTTAATTAATAAAAAAATTAATTTTAAGTACATAATTTAAACATTCTTTTAGATATAATATTATAATTAGTTATTTACATATACAGAGAATTAATTATATCTGTGTATAAATAAACCATTTAAATTCATTAAATATGATACCTAAACATTTTTATTGTGTTGGTTTAATTATTATTCTAAAATATTTTCCTAGATGCATGAAAAACTAGTTTTGTTTAACCAGTTTCTAAGTCTTCTTCTGATCTGCCCAATATTTTTAATAACCAACCAGTACCTGCTTTTTTTTTATAGCTAAAGTATTTGAATAGATTATTATAGATAAGTCTAATCTAATTTCAATAATGTAATCATAGATAAGCACTACAGTTTAAACACAACAAGTAAATATTGATTTATACCAATACGTGTTATACTAGAAGTTCCTCAAGGATTCAATTTCACATCAATATTATTTTTATTTTTGTTAATGGCATAAGTTTTTAAAATTATATTAAATTAAAGTTTGCTATTGATATCAAAATAATCCGCATAGTTAACAATCAAAGTTGAAACTGTTTTACTTCAATCTGATTTAAATCATTTCTAAGAATGATGTATTAACAATAATTTTATTCTCAACATTAATAAAAAAAAATATAGATAATGACATTTTCTAGTGCTCAATTTGTTTCAAAATTGAATTATAATCACAATGCTGTAATACTACATTGGACCATGAATCTATTAAAAATCTTAGAAATTGTTTTCATACGAAACTTAAATTTGATTGTCACATTAACAATATTGTAGACAAATTAAACAAAATATTCATTTTAATGATTTAATTTTTGAAATTGTGCTGACTTTAATGATAAACTTCTGTCTGTGAATAGATTTATTTTTTTAGTTAAGAGTTTTGTCATAAATATTGACTATCCTGAGTTATACTAGGTTTAAATATAAATTTTATATTAACAGTTGACACAAAAAAAATTAATTGTGCAATCAATATCTTCCATAGTAAAATTATAAAACCATAAATAAATTAAAAATTAATTTTTTCATACTACAGAACATCAACTCATTTAAAACGTATAGTGATTTCATAGCTTATAATTACTTTTTATTATTTGTGTATTATATTTCATTGTTTTTCATTTTTTTTTTTTTTTTTTTTTTACAAACTGTTATTATTATAATCAAACTTATGTTATTGGGTCAGGCCCATTTAAACCTTAAATAAACATATAAAAAAAAAAAATTATTATTTTAATTATCTAGGGAATTGCTGGATTAATAATGGACTTCAAAAGACGAAAACAACCATTATGTTTCTATAATCCTAGAATAAGTGTTTTGGCTGTTCTACAGGGTGTGTGCGTTGATGAAATTGTTCACTGTTTCACATATGACGAACTGGAACAAACCCTTAATGGTAATACCTAATATAAATTATAACATTTTAATATTTGATTTATGCTTGGGTAGTAGGTATTGTATAAAATAATTATAAAATACGTATTAGTAATTATATATATAGTTAATATAGTGTTCTTTATAAAGAATCAGACTTCAAAACTATAATTTAATTAGATTGTGAATAAATAAGAGATTATGCTATAAAAATTATTTATATAAATATAAATTGAATTGAAGAATATTGAACACCCTAATAAAATTAAAATATATTTATTTTAGATATCAACTCTTCTGGAAATCCAGCGGAATTAAAAGACATAGTACACACAACATCTCAGCAGTCACATGAAACTCCACTTTTAAGTAGAAGACAACATTAAACACACAAATTATTCTTAGTAATTTTTTCCTACATGATAAATAAATCTACTATAATTTAATTTATACATAATTATTATGTAATATTATGAGTAAATTTTGTTCATATTTATATAGGTCTAATTTAAATATTTATTTTTGTAAAATTTGTATTAACTACATAAATATTAATAATGACATATTTTTTCATATGTATCAATTTTGTTCATCTATCAAAAGTTAGAAACTAAGAAATTACCTTTTGTAATATCTTATTGATTTTAATAATTATTATTAATATATTTTTCTAATATTTACAAGTACACTTGTATGTTGTATTACATGTGTAGTTTGTTTGACTGTATAACAATATTTTTATAAATATGAGACATGAATATATTTTCTAAGTTAATTGAATGAAAAAAATGTCATATTAATTTGTTTAATTGAATTCAATATTTTGTTTTTAAATAATGTTGCAAATCAATTGTTTTTGTAAGTAGATTAAATAATAAATATTTAAATTCAATTTGAAGAATAATCTAAGTTTGAAAATTATTAACATTGTTTGCAATTTATAATATTTTTGTACATTAGTTTTGAATAGAAAATAGTTTATTTATTTATTTTTTTGTATTATGTGAAAAAGTTGTTTTGCATTCTTTTGTATTTGAGAATATGTATTTCAAACACATGCAAAATAATTAATGCAAGTATTACAATCATTTAAATTTATTAAATAAATATTCTAGGTATATTTTGAATACGGTTATTATTATTTAAATAATAAAAAAATCATGAAATTGATTTGATAAAAATAAATAGTAATTAAAAGATAAAATACCTTTGTCATGTTGTGGATGTTTAGATTTTATATTCTAGCTAGATTCCAGAGCAATGTGTATTAGGTTTTTAAAAAATAATATTTTTCTTTTTACATGTTTTAGATCTGCGAGTAGTTTAAAACATCCATTAATAGTACTCATATTTCATTAAAAACAATATGGTTATAAGAATAAAATTATAAACATTTTTAACAGATAATAAAAAATATTTCACTTTTAAAGTATACAAGTCTTAGGAAATGTAATGATTAATTTATTAAGGTCAGACATTACTTAGGTACTTTATATTTTCCATATTATATTATATCCATTCAAAATTAATTAAAACCTGTTAGGTAAATAAGTATTTACTTAAGTAAGTGAACAATTTTAATGTTAATATCAAATTATAAAGTATAATCAAAAAGTTAAATTAATAATAGATAGTAGAAAATTAAGTATTTAATTTAGTGCAGCAAATTCAATTGTAGTAACCTCTGATACAGTTTCCAATTACTTATCTAAGTACCTAATGTTTGATAATTAAATTCACGACGTAGATTAGAATGTTAAAGGTTTATTGATCTTTATTCAATTTCATGTAACTGTTGGAAGTTTATATAAGCAATGTGTACAACATATTTTGAAGTGTGCTAAATGTTATAAATATTTGTGAATTTTTATTTTTTTTATTCTTGTTAATGTTTTTAATATTTCAATTTTTATTATTTAATTTATTTAACATTGATCACAGATTACTGGTCCATTCACACCAGAGTTAGATTTATGCATCAATTAATATGTGAGTTACTATAACGCTGGTAAATATTTTAATATACTTATGTTGTTTATGCATATTTTCTATACTTTTGTTTCTGTGAAAAAACTACAAAGTAATAAGTTATTTTTAGGCATTTTTAATTATTAAATTAATTTTTACTTTTTGTATTTATTCATTATTATGAATTAACGGCATTCGACTTTTTTTTTTAGAACTACTTTAACTGATAACACTGCTATAATTATAATAAAAAATTATAAAAACTTTTTTTTTAAATTTTTTGGTTCCATTTTGAAATATTTATGAGGTACGTTGAATTGAATTGTCGAGCTCTAGACAAAGTAATTGAACATTAAATTTCATAAATGTTTTACCACAAAACAATATGCAAATTTCCGTGACTTTGTCGAAGTTTAAAATTCTGTGTATAAAAAGAAATGTGTTTTTTTAATATTTTTAAAAAGTTATAATATGGATTTGTATTCATTTTTTCAAATTTTTAATTAAGCAAAAAAATTTTAAAAACTAATTATTGAAAAAAAATTCAAAAAGGCAAAATGTTTATAAATATTTAGAATTTTAAAGTCATTGTATTTGGACAAAACAAACGAGCATTGCTCGTTGTAAAAAAAAGTAGTGCTATGAACAAATGTTATGTATGAAAAATTATTTTTTATTTTTTATTAACTTCGAAACTGATCAAAAAATAGATAGATAATCGATTATATTTTATTAACACGATATAAGCCGAGAATTTAAAAGATAAAAATTCCAAGTGGTAAGTATTTATACCCTGAAGAGTACAGACTAGAATTAATTTAGTGATAATCCATATAATATGCTGTGAACTCAGCTGCACGTGAATATAACTGAAAGACGCTAACAAAATGGTATTTGAGGGTATCCCTGATAAGTTTCTTAACTGTCAGAACTTTATAGATTTCGTGGTTCTAATTATTAAAGACCTTTAGATATTAAACACAATAAATAAGGCAGCATTTTGGCATTTTATAGAGCTTGATTGATTAGATAACGCTCGATGAATAAATATATTATTTTAGTATACATTTTTTTTTCGGTATATTTATATTGCATATTATTATGTTAACGCATATTTATTATTTATTAATATTTTATTATATAATAAAATAGTATATCATACCTAGTGATAAGATAAACATAAAAATATATATCATCTATAGAAATATAGAATACCTAGTTTATAGAATCGTTAATAGTAATTTTATCGTATTATCAATTATGCCGTTTCATTGCTTCCGGCTATAGCGATATACACTTTTAGATTCATCCGTTAAGTCATCGTTAAACAAAATTAAAATCCAGAAAATTCTCTCTATACAAAATAATTTGAAAAAGGATTTTGAGCTGTGATATCTGCCTACATTTCTAAGAGTATGTTATCAAACGTTTATATAAACATAGCAGTACTAATTATTGCCAATAACTTTTAAAATAACAGTAGCGTTAGGTTCAAGAAGAATAAAATGTGTAAACAAAACTTATTTCTAATTTATTGTTTTATAAAATCCTTTAATGTATCCTTTACAATTTAGATTGACATTGGATTATCTCCACTTGGAATTGTTTTCAAATTTAACACATTAATACATTACAGTTATCTATTGGTACTCAATAACAAGATATACTTAAAACAGTTGAAATCCAGCAAAATTAAATTGGATAGGTAAGTACCTCCTATTTATTAGTTTTTTACACGATTTTTATGTTATAAACATGAATATATTTTAAACATTTTTCTGCATTGTTTAAATATTCATCAGTAGGACAACATTCTTATAATGGACCGAAGACTAATGAATATAATTTTATTGGGCATAGGATTTATGTTCGTGTTTACATCTTATATGACTGTCAGCAATATCGAGGTAATAATTCTATTAAAAAATTGATATAAATATATTATAGCTTAATAATACAGCTATGAAAAATGTAGGTATATCTATATATATATCTATATATATATATAATAACCCAGCATTATAATTCGAAATAAAAATAATTATTCATAATACGTATTATAATTTATTATGTTAATTTCAGAAAACAGTATTGAAAAGTATTGAAAAAGAAGACCCCTCATTTACCGGCGATGGGTACACAAGTCAGTGTATCATATATGGCGTGTTTGCTCTATGCAACTGGTTGGCACCGACAATAATTGGTATTATTGGTAGCAGGAAATCTATTTACTTGGGATCGATATGTTACGTGTACGTCTATACTGAAATATTTACATTATAATTTTAAGTAGTCGAATAGTTAAAACTGAATATACATCCTATTTATGATATTATACCATATAGACGCATTTTATGTATCGTATACTTAATTTTAATATTTACAGATTATTTTTGATGCCGTTTTTCTTGTCGTCTACATTTCTGCTGTACACAATGTCTGCGTTGCTGGGTTTCGGTGCGTCATTAATTTGGACAGGACAGGGCATTTACCTTACTTTGAATTCAGACTCATCGACTATATCTAGAAATTCAGGAATATTTTGGGCCATGTCAAAAATGAGGTAATTTTATTTTGTGATGTACTAGTAGTGGTATCTATTAATAAAGAATTTGAACGGTTAGAATTGAAAGAAAAAAATTTAATTTGTTAAAATTTTAGATATTATCTACAAACACCTTTTAATATGTTTTGAAAAAGTTTAAGTTTTAAAAAAAAATAAAATATAAGATACCACCTTAAGTTTGGCTTAAATATACTAAAAAATTTCATTGTGAAAATTTAAATTTAATAAAAATGCATTGTAGAGGGGAAATGGGGGTCACCACGCTTAATGAATCATTTGACTACATACTATAATAGTTTCAGAACCAATAATTCAGGTCAATAATATAGATGATATTAAATAACACAACAATTATTGCAGACACAAGTTTCGTTATCATAATACTAATTTCGGACATCCAGGTAATAAAAATCGCATTAGTTACACAAATATTTCCCTTACCACTTTTTTAGGAGTTGGACAAGCCATTAAATATTTTTATTTTAAAAAAGAGCAATGGTTATTAAAATATTTTCTTAAAGAATATTTATTTAAGTCATAGATTGTGAATTTTTTTTTTTATAAATATTATAGATTTTGTGGTAAATTATTTTTGAAATGACCTGTATAAATAATAATATAATTATTTCACCTAAATATTGCGACATTAGATTGTTTGATAAAAGAGGGCAGACTCCAAGTTGAAAGAGGTAATTTTTTAAAGGAAAAGCGGATTGGCTAAAATTTTCTCCCCCATTAATGTTAGACTTCTAGCTATACAATAGTGATAATTATCACCTGTATAATTTTATTGTATATGACTGCCGTGACGTGTTAATATACATCCATATATGTATTCATATATAAATATATATATTATATTAACATATTATTTTGTTTTTCACATCTCATTTTTTTACAGCATATGTATCGGAAATGTTTTTATGATATTGGTGTTCTGTGACCAGACTGAGTTTAACAAATTCACCAGAATTTTGATATTTACCGTGATGGCAGTGGTGTGTAGTTTTGGGACGCTTATATTGATGGTCTTGCGTCCGCCCGTGGACGCCGAAGGCAAGAAAAACGAAGTAAATTTATGGAAATCAAACAGTATGAATCCAAAACAAAAAATTAAGGGTTCAGTGAGGCTTTTGATGACTAAACACATGCTTATGCTGAGTATATTATTTTTGTTTACCGGTAAGGTGAAACATACAATATTCGTGACATAAATAGTTAAACATAAGCTCTTCATTGGTATTATTATAGTATTTATTGATAGCTGGTTTCTGTTTTTTTATAGTTTTTATTTATTTTTTTTTAAAGTTACGTAACTGAAAAATTTTGTTATGCGAATACCTACACTACGAGTAAACAAGTCCAAAACCAAATCGGTATGAAAATTTAAATTAGGATTTTCATTTTATTTTGTTTTATGAACTTAAGAATAAGTTATATAAAATTAATATGTAAGATTAGTTATTATTCTAAGATATAAATAAAATATATTGTTATTAATCAATAAAATTAATAAAAATATGCTTAATTATACAATTAGAACAAGAAACTTAAGCTCAGCTTTTAAATTACATACTCGTACATAAGTATTTACATTAGTATATTATACCAGACTTGCGATTAATTTTTATCTTAAAATATTTCTAATTAAGATACCTATACTTTATTCGCGATAAACCGGAACACATTGCGCATCCTTATTGATCAAGTATGGGAGCTCCATTAGAAATCATCTCTCCATCGATTAAAACTATTTTATATGCAGAGTTCAAATAAATTGTCATGTAATGCGGAATGTGTTCAAACACAACATATAAACATAGATCGAAATCATTAGAGTAAAACGACACATTCTATAACTTTCCACCACTCTAAAACAGCAAGTGATAAGTAGGCGTAATATAGATGGTTAGTAGTTTGGAAATGAAAAGTTTTCGTCACTCACTACGTCCGGTCACTCGGCGAACAAGGTATAGCTATAATTTAGTTCAAAAATACTCATTCTCTTTTCTAAAAAAAGGTTTCTAAGTGATAATCGAAAAAATAAGAAAATATTTTAACTATAAAAAGTAACAGAGCATAATAATATTATGGTCTACAACCAGAAACTATTTTTGCATTATTATGACATAGATAATTGCTGTATTTTTTTGTAGTACGCAGTTTTAATACCTACCATTATTCGTTTATAGTTCATCATAGTTCCTTCTACCACTAAAAAAGTTTTGTTTCTTCTTTTGTTTTAAATTATAACAAATTTAACTTTCTCATAGGTCTGACCATATCTTTCAACAATAGTGTATACAGTTCGAGTATTGCGTTCACTAAGTCTATCAGCACTAATAGCAAACAACTAATAGGTTACACAGCACTAGTGGGCGGAGTGGGCGAAGTCATAGGTACACGTTAATTAATATTTAATGTATTGAATGCATTATTGCATTATACATATTCTATATAATGGGATATACATTTTACCTAATTGTGATTCATTCGAAATGGTTACAGGTAGTTTATTGTGCAGCATTTTAGGTAAAAAGTCATCGAGATCCAGTTCAAAGTTCAGTGGTCTAAGTCGTTCGACTATGATAATTATCAGTTTTTTCATTAACATCGTAGCGTACGGCTTGATCTTTGTAAATTTACCAAATGATTCTCCATTCGGCGATACTTACACAAAATCGATTATCAAACCTAAGTATGACTTTTTTTTTTTAAATTCATCAACTAACATTTTTGATAAGCTATTATATTATTTTCCTATATTACAGTGTACCTATGTTATTAGTTACTCATTTTTGAACAATCTGAAAATGATGTCGATAATTGTGGCAAATAGTACCTACTGTAATAATTATTTATTTTCAACGATATTTAATTTAGCGTTATTAAGAATAATAGTTATTAGTTAGTAATAACATAATATGATATAATATAAATAATATAATATTTATTTATAAATTATATTTAAAATATAATGAATGATGACATATATCTATATAATTAGAAAATATAATTATTACGTTTGTTCTTATCGGCTTTCTTACAATGGGGTAGTTCACTTATTTTATGTGACATGTATGATTTTAATGTTTATTGTGTAATTGTGGAATATCATAGTCTATAAGATATGTTCCTTTATCTACCATTAAATATTATATTATTTAACTAGCCGATTCGACACGGCTTCGCCCGCGATTGGTCGAGTATTTTACCTTCAGACGATGATTTGTTTAAAAATGTATAAAAAACGGTTAATAGAAACGTAATGAAAGTATGTTTCTAGAGGTATTAATGACAAACAAATTTTTAAAGCGTTGGAATATTTAAATAATCAATTTCTGATCGGTAATTAAATGCTGATTTCAGACTCATAGGGTTAAGTCATTGCTTATGCAAGTCTTTGAGAACGATCTGGTGCATTCTCTTGTTGCCTTCTGTTATACATTGGAGTAGTATTAGCCGTTCTTCTGCCAATGCGTGCTCTTGGCGCTCTTGACATGATTATGAATTGGCAACTACACGAAATTTAACTCCTTTTTTTTTTTTTTTTTATGTGTTCATTATGATAACGAAAATGTCCTATAAAGTTAAAAAATAAATAGTTATTCTAACGTATAAATTGTATACCGTTTTTATATGTAGCACAAAAAATAACATACCGTTGACATGAAAATCAATTAACATACTTATTTTAAAGCGTTATATTATTATCTATATTTTTTTTTAATTTTTCAAACTTTTAATATTTTTTTAACATTATAATTATTTGTTATTAATAAAAGTGACACTAAAATCTTCAGCAGGCTATCAGGTATAACAGTAACAAATTTTATCTAAATCGTTCAGTGGGTAGTTTTCTCAGTTAGCGCAGTCGTTAAAAATCCTTTACAATTTTATATAGTAGTATAGATTGATAGATTATTGCCAATAACAAAGGCTATTGTAGAAAACTCTCAAATTGTACACTTTACTCGTAACATCTGTTTATGTATGTACCAGATGATTCATTTAACATAAAACATTTATTGTTTAAAACTATGAATGTTTTTTACAATAATTTTTCACCACACAACTTTTAGTTGTTAAAAATAAAAATAATATATTACTATTAAGCATATCTATTATTATTTGCAGTCAATACTTAGCTATATTTTGCGGTTTCCTCTTGGGTTTAGGAGGCAGTGGTTTTAACACGCAAATATATAATGTGATTGGAACGAAGTATTCAAGTAACGTTGTTTCTACCGTATCATTGTTCATGTTTATGCAGGTAATATACCTTAAATCGAGTAATATTACTTGAAGCCTTTTTCTTTTTTTTTTTATAATGTAAACTGATTGTTTTGCAGTCCACGTCAGCAGCGATTAGCTTCTTTTACAGTAATCAGTTTGGAATCTATGTACAACTTATCATATTGACAATCGTAATGACCATCGGTACTTTATCGTATATTGTTGTGGACAAAAGTGTTTCCATTAAATGATTTAAGAATAAGAACGATGAAAATACTCAAATTTCAACACGTTACTCACGTTTAAGTGTATAACGTTATTGATAATATTATAAAATACTTATTGACTGATGGTATTTTTTTTATTTTATAATAATATAGAATAATTTAGAAAATAAAATCATAAATTAAGTTCAAGTCTTAAAAATGCCAATGCATCTTTGAAAACCAGTTACCATATTGAGATTGAACTTTTAAAATTATGAGTCAACTAATATTTAAAAAAACAGATTTTAAAAGTCAAAACTATAACTACATTATTTACTTTATGTCTTCCATATTTTATTATAACCATTCCTAATTCATTAAAACCTGTTAGGTAAATAAATATTTACTTAAAAAAGTGAAATTTTTTTTTTTTATATAACGGGACGTGCCCAATTACATAGAATAGTAAGCATAATAGAAGGATACATAAATTACAATACTATAAAAAAAAAATATATATATATATATATATATATTAGATATTGAGCAAACTAACATAATAACTAAGAAAAATGTTACATAAAATACAAGTATAAATATTAAAATATAGAGCAAACAGACAATAATTAGTGCCAATCACTCAGGAATAGTGGGTTCTCATTGGCTAGTTTCGTCATACGGACAATAGGACGATTTTTTAGGTAGTTACAGGTAAAATTTTATTGTTTATATAAAATTATAAATTATGATAACAAATTTATATATTTGTAATAGCAGGTAAATAGGTGATTAATTTAGTGCAACAAATCCAACTATATTAACCTCTGATACAGTTTCAAATTAATTATCTGAGAAATGTTTTATAATTAAATTCACAACGTAGATTAGAATGTAAAAGGTTTATTGGTCTTTGTTCGATTTCATGTAACTTTTGGAATTATATATGCGAGTAATGTATATAACATATTCAGAAGTGTGTTAAATGTTATAAATATTTGTGAATTTTTATTTTTTTTATTCTTGTTAATGTTTTTAATGTTTTAATTTGTATTATTTGATTTATTTAATATTGACCACAAACTACTGGTATTATTCAAACCATAGAATAAAGTTTATGTGTTAAGTACTCAAGTATTATGCGAGTTACTATAATAATTGATAATAATTTAAACAACTCTATACATTATATTTTATTTTGTGAACTAACAACAAATATTAAGTTTTTTTAGACATATGTCATTTAATTAATAGTTCTTAAATAATTTATACATAAAAACTACTTCGACTAGTAACACTGCCATAATATCATAAAAACAAAATTATAATTATCTTTTTTTTAGATTATTGGTTCCATAATGAACAATTTATGAGAAATATTAAATTCAATTATTAAGGCCTGGCTAAATATATTGAATATTTTATAAATGTTAAACTATTACACAATTTGCAAATTTCGGTGGTTTTGTTAAAAGTTTTAAATTCAACAGCATATACTCGTAAATAAAGTGTGTTTCTTTAATATTTTTAAATAGTTATAAAAAGAACTTGTATTAATTTTTCAAAGTTTCCGATGAATAAAAGTTATTTTATCGACTACGTATAATTATTTAAAAAAATCAAAAATGCGAAATTTCTATAAATACTTAGAATTTTAAGATTTAAATTTAAAAAGTCATTGTTTTTTATATAACGAAGGTCCGTGGTTTTTTGTAAAGAAATTTGCACATTATTGGAAGAGTCATAAATAATTTTTACGTACGAAAAATATTATTATTTTTAGTTTTTGTTGACTTCAAAACTATTCGAAAAATAGATAGATAATAAAATAAATACAATAATAGATAGATAATCTATTAAATTTTATCAACACATATTAGGTCGACATAATGTAAAAGATAAAAGTTTTAAGCAACTCGGTATGAAATGTTCAGGTTCTCAATCAATTTTATAGTTTTAAATTGGCGGTTTGATCATTTCTGATGAATTAGTTAATTTAAAGAGTGATTTAACCACTGTTTTACTCAATAATAATTTTTAAATTCAATATTTTAGGTTCTGAGCAGGACGAAAAATGTATAAATTTTACGATAATGTGTATTCAGTGGCGTGTCATGCGTGTCATGCATGTGTGCGATGTGTGCAAATGCCACGGGCCCTCGGCTTGGGGCGGCCCATATTGCTCAACGTTCCACAAAAGAAAAAAATTAAATAAATACAGTTATTTACGAAAAAATAAAAAAATTGTTTTCAATTTCAAATGGTTCTTATTTTCTCAATCTGATATCAGTATAGTATCATCTTTGTTATAAAATATAGATATTGTATTTTTGTGATGTACTGTACTTCTGTGACGGCAACTAAACGTGATTTACAGCAATCTGTTTCCCGTTTTTTTTTTGTTATCGCCTTGTCGTTTATAAGCCGCGTCGTATTATAGACAATTTTATCGTTCAGATCTTGTTTTATAAAAGAAATTACGAAACGAACATCGATTAAAGAAATTACCGAATTACTTGTTATAAAGAACCCCACATTAGCAACAACATTTTCTGAAATATGTACAGCGTGCATGTTATTTTTGACACTTCCTGTAACAGTTACTAAAGCGGAACGATCATTTTCAAAATTAAAACTGATCAAAAATTATTTACGGAGTACAATGTGTGAAGAAAGATTCAGAGGATTTGGAATCTATTGAAAACGACTGAGCTCGTCAGTTAAATTTAAAAGAAATAATTAATAATTTGCAGAAAAAAAAAACATGCAAACGAAATTTTCATTAAATTATTATACTCGTATTATTATTAGGTACTATATTCTTATCATTATTAATATCTATATTATGTTATTTTATTTTATATGACGTAATATCAACTTATTTTTTATGTAACTGAAATTTTAATAAAAATAAAAAGTACCTTGTGAATTTGCATAAGAATTTTAGAATAATAATTTTTTCTTTAAATTTGAATAATGTAGATATATCTACATTTAGAATAAAAAAAATTAAGGGGGGCCTTTTTAAGGTTTGCACACAGGCCCATCTTTGGGATAAACCTTCACTGTATGTATTTCTTTAATTTTTATTTTTATATCGCTATTATACTTATTGGGACAGAAAAAATATTTTAATTTTCAACTCAACGGATGGTTTCTGGTAAAAATTGAACCAAGTTGGTACTTTAGGAGGTTAAAACTAAAAAATGTAGGTAAGTGATGGGTACCACTCTAGTACTCTGCGCTATATATTAGGTGTCGAGTGAAATTTGTAATTGCGTAAATCGTTAACATAGATTTTTTTCAATTTGAACTGAATGATAACCCATAGTATACGATAAAAATAGATGCTAAGTAAAGATTGTCTAAATTTTTGTTAACCACACGGTGAAAAAATAATTATTTTAATGATAATAATGAAGATTCAATTTTTTATCCAAAATCACTCTTAAACTGAAAAATGAAGCATTCTTTTGACTACTTGTCGTGTGCAAATTATGGCAAAATAATTTTTCCATTCAGAACTTAAATTTACTAGTACTTTTCTTAATAATTGGGAAAAACAAAAAAAAAAAAAAATTGACCGAAAAATGGAATTTTTACTTTAAACCGATTTTAGCCAAAATTATTTATTTATTTTTTTTATATAATCAAAAATGATAGAAATTTTCAAGTATAAATTTTTTAATTTATAAGGTTTTGAAATATTTTGTATACGATTTTGCAAATTTAGTTTTTCAATATACGATTCTGCATGGTTTTAATTGTTAAAAATGGAATGTTTACAATATCGTCCATATTATTATTATTTTATATGCGTATAAACAATTATGTATATTATTTTAACGTACATATATAATTTTGGAAATTAACGATTCTGTCATTTTGAATACATAGGTTTCGGAAAAACTTATTTTTAGTATAGATTTTACAAATTATTGGAATTATTGTATTTGATAATCTGACTGGGACTTATAACTTATTTTGTAACGATTAAAGATAAATTTTGGAATCAAGACAGGTTTTAATATTCAAAGATCAGCCTTTTGAAATTACCTTTATTTTCATACAAAAACGTCCTGTTTTATTGTATGACTGTGAGATTAAAATGTAGTATTAAATGCAGTAAAATGAGTATTTTATACTCTACTGATTATAAAATTTGTTTCTTAATTCTCAGAACTTTACTTATCTCGTGGTTGTAATTATTTGCAACTTTTAGATTAAATACAGTAAATAGTTATAGGACGTATTTAAGTAGTATTTTTTACATTATATAGAGCTTAATTGATTAGATAACGCTCGATGAATAAAATTAACCAATTCTTTATGTGCTATATTGCAGTATATAATTTTTTTTAATAAGCATATTTGTTCACACATATTTATTAATTATTAGTAATAATATTATCAATATTATCATTAGGTATATAATAAAAATAGTATCGTACCTAGTGATAATCTATACATATAATTTTGTAAAATTATAGAATGGTTAATACTTTATGGTAGGTACTCTAATATTTTTTAATATGATTTGAATTAAGCTTAATCATATAATCAATTATGCTGTTAAATTTTTACCAGCTAAATAATATTAAAAGTTTATAGTGGATACTTTTGCATATTTAATTATTTTGTAATTTTAAGAGCATATTTTGCAATTATACCATTTTTCATAGCATATTTGATGATTAATGATATATTTATAACACAATTTAAAATTTGATAAAAAAAAAAAAAAAAATACGTAATTATTTATTATATTTTATTTTAAGGATTTTCACTAGGTATTATTATATCGTATTTTTTAAATCCTTAGTTATAAAATACAATTTCCTGATTTGATTTATAAATATTTAGTACAAATTATAAAATATAAAAATATTTTAACAAAATATTTGTGCTTGTGAAAATTGTGAGTAGAAAAAATAATAAGTGCATGCATATTTAATACCTTTTGAGTTAATTAAGTTTCAAGCCCTAATAGTGATAAAATGATTTATCGAAAATTGTAACGCTGCTACTCAGCACGCGACAAATATAATGTTTATACGACTATACTTCTGGCGTTATTTTAGATTTTTCTTTCGAAGCGAAGTTAATCAAAGTTAAATGCAATACTGTAATGAAGACTGTTACAACCAATAAAGATGGTTGCTGAAAAAATGAAAATAATATTACTATTAGAGATTTCTTAGAAACTACGGATACTTTTAAAATGTTTTTTTTTAAATTGTTATGTTAAGTCAGTTGATACTTATTTACTATAACAGTACTGCATCCATGGAATAAATTTGTAATTATAATTTAAAATATTGTTGTTATACATGCTCACATAGTGCACACTGCACATAAACATTTTGGTAATGTATACCAATAATTTATAAATTGTTCATTTTTTAATTGTAACTAATAAAATCAATAAAGTCAAAAACTGATTTGGTTAAGGAAAATTATATTCCTAGTTCATCAACATTATATTTGAAAAATTTTCTGGAAAATTTTGTTGTTTCATTCAGAATTTAAAACATGATATTATTTAATTATTTAATTATTTATTATTTATTTTATTATAAATTACTTTCTAAGTACACGTCATTTTTCATCTTATTACAGATAATTACAATACCTACTGTGAGAAATCAAAGATTATTAGAGCTGGAACCCCTTAAACATAGAAATTAAATTATTAAATATTGATGCTTGAATTAGTCTGATGCTACAGACTTTTTTTTATATTTTAAAGTACATAATTTTTAACATAAATATAATTTAAAAAAAAATATATACGTATATTTATATATACAGTAGTTTTTTTAATTTAATGGTAAAAGTCCTATAACCATTCAACTTAGACATAGTTTTGGGGCAGCAGTGGCCACGGCATAAATACATCATTGATCATATGGTGCGATATTAGTAAGTCATGACTTACTAAGTTATTTATATTTTATATACAAACGTATATATATTGAAATAAGTTTTTGATGTAAATTGTTCCGATTTAGACCATTTTCATTAAAATAATAATTTTATTTTGCATATTTTGCATATTTCAACGGTTTTAGCTATTAAATGCATATTTATTGCATTTTTCTAGTTTTGAAGTGCATATTAATATTTATAGTTGATATATTTGTTTTTCGTCGTATTTTTACGTTTACAGCTACATAATATTCATAGAATTACAACTGGTCGGTGTTACCAAAGATAAAATGACATACTCAAAAAAACATATGTATATATATTAAATTAATATAGATAAATTCGTTGTTCTTATAATAAAATTGAGTTCAAGTGTTCGAAGATAAACGATCAGTTACGTTTAGAATTGTGTCGGATTTTGTGTCTAGTGATTTTTATTATAATTTTGATTTGTAACTTTAAAATGCCTTGAGTAAAAACAACAATTAGACGTCGTTTACAGACATACGTAAATAAGCATAAAGATATTTTTAAAACTGATGGTTAAATTTTGTATTGTAATATTTATTTGAGTTAATATAATAATAATTTATGATATAAAATTATAATAATTTTCATGTAAGAAATATTACGTATAACATGCGTTGCTATATTTTAATAATAAAAAAATAAGTGATTTGTAACTAATAATTTTATTAATTATTGTTAATATATCTTTAGAAATTTAGATTCATGTTTGACAGTCTCTACTTGGAATTGTTTTCAAATTTAACATATAGATATTACAGTTACTTATACTAGATAGTCGATATACTTGAAACAGTTGAAACCAGCACAATAATTTACGTAGGTACCTAATTTTTATTTCTTTGTATAATTTTTTTGTTATATATACAAAAAAAAAAACATTTCTTGCTTTATTTAGATATTCATCATTATAACAACATTTCTAAAATGGACAGAAGGTTAATGAATATAATTATATCGGGCTTTGGATTTATGTTTGTATTTGCATCTTTTTTTACCGTGAGCAATATCGAGGTAATAACACTATTAAAATATTAATATACATTATTATAGCTTAATAATACAGCTATGAAAAATGTAGATATATAACCCATCTTTAATAATTTGCAATTACACAAGTTATTTTAAAATACCTACAATGCGTATATTTCTAGGTAAAATTTAGAAAATATTTGAGAAATTAGTACAAACATTTTTACGTTTTAGACATAATCTATACGTAATAACTAAATTAGTAGAACATAGTTTTAATAATGTTTTTATACGAAAACATAGACACATTATTACGAAACAATTTATTTAAAATTTGAAAATCAATAAATTAATAATTATATAACACCATCAACATAATATTCATATTTTATACCTCCACGTACAAAGAATATTTGTGAAATAATATTACATATATTACAGGTTTTATAATCTTTTATGTTGATTTCAGGAAACAGTATTGAAAATTATTGAAAAAGAAGACCCCTCATTTACCGGCGATGGGTACACAAGTCAATGTATCATATATAGCGTGTTTGCTCTATGCAACTGGTTGGCACCGACAATAATTGGTATGATTGGTAGCAGGAAATCTATTTACTTGGGATCGATATGTTACGTGTACGTCTATACTAAAATATTTACATTATAATTTTAAGTAGTCGAGTAGTTAAAACTGAAGATATAGCCTATTCATAATATTATACCATATAGGCGCATTTTATGTATCGTATACTTAATTGTAATATTTACAGATTATTTTTGATGCCGTTTTTCTTGCCGTCCAAATTTCTGCTGTACACAATATCTGCGTTGTTGGGTTTCGGTGCGTCATTAATTTGGACAGGACAGGGCACTTACCTTACTTTGAATTCAGACTCATCGACTATATCTAGAAATTCAGGAATATTTTGGGCCATGTCGACAATAAGGTATTTTTATGTTATGTTATTTCGAAGTGTTATCTATTAATAAACAAATGTAAATTTAAATAATTAGAATTGAAATTAAAAATTAAATTTAATATGCAAATATCTTATAATATGGTTTAAAAAATTTTAAGTTTTGTTTATGTATATATATAAAATAGGATTTTCAAAGTTTAATTTAAATATATTATATATTGAAAAGCGTCATTCCAAAAATTAGAATTTGATAAAAATGTATGGTTAAAGAAAAATGGAGGTGAGTGCGCTTGATAAATCATTTGGTTACATACTAATTGTACCAGTTGTGGATGAATAAGTTAGGTCATTAATAGAACATAACAATTATTGTGGATACGAGTTAGTATTATGGTAGCGATACCATAATACTAATTGCGAAAATCGAAGTAATAAAATTTCGTGAATTGAGTAACAGTACGCCGGAAGTTGGTGGGTTGTCCGTAATTTTTATAATTGATAGAGCATTATGTTTTCCGTATTATATTATATTCCTTTTTTCACATGTTAACTAAAATGTGATATGCACAAAATATTGGGTGAAGGGTTTGGCCGCTGTCACTGCATTGACCAGGCTCGACAAAATGGCCATCGTGACTAGGTGAGACATGTTAAACCTACTGAATACTTACTGAATGATGAATTGTGTACGGGAACAAAGATACTTGATAAGGTGGCCAGAGGGGAATTAATGACTGGTGGGTGATCCTTTTAGTGTTGCATTCGTTTTATATGTTGTTGGCGAAGCGTTATCGCAACGTTTGGTTAGGTTATGTTTTCCGCAATCAAAAAATATCGGAATTACATGACAACCATAAACAGTGTTCTTTGCATTAAGTGGCTAAAAAACCAGTAAGTAACAAAATTAATTTTGATCTCCACCTGTTTTACGAAACATGTCGCCCATTTTCCTAGGATAATGTGCTGGTTAGTTGATAATTGTTTATACATTCAACAGCCACCAGAATACTCATGAGTTTGTTATATTTACATATTTGTTGTTTAATAAGAGTCCAGATTTGGAAGTTGAAATGGGTGATTTTTCAAAGGAAAAGCGGGTTGGCTAGAATGTCCTCCCCATAAATGTAAGACTTCTAGCTATAATAGTGAATATTATCACCTGTATAATTTTATTGTATATGACTGTCGTGACATGTAAATATATATATATGTATTTAAATATTATTTTGTTTTTCACATCTCATTTGTTTACAGCATCTCTATCGGAAATGTTTTTATGATATTGGTGTTCCGTAACAAGACTGAGTTTAACAAATCCACCAGAACTTTGGTATTCACCGTGCTGGCAGTGGTGTGCGGTTTTGGTACGTTTATACTGATGGTCTTGCGTCCACCCGTGGACGCCGAAGGCAAGGAAAACGAAGTAAATTTATGGAAATCAAACAGTATGAATCCAAAACAAAAAATTAAGGATTCAGTGAGGCTTTTGATGACTAAGCACATGCTTATGCTAAGCACATTATTTTTGTTTACCGGTAAGGTGAAACATACAATATTCGTGACATAAATAGTTATGCATAAGGTCTTTATTGGCATTATTATAGTATTTATTGGTTCCTGGTTTTTGTTTTTTCTAAAGTTTTTTAAAAAAAATGTAACTTAACTTACGTAACTGAGAAATTATGTGATGTGAATATCTACACTACGAGTAAATAAGTCCAAAACAAAATTGGTATGAAAATTTAATTTAGGATTTTGATTTATTTTGTTTTATGAACTTAAGAATCAGTTCTATAAAATTAAAAATTATACATAAGGTTAGTTATAGTTATAAGATATAAATTAAATATTATATAATTATTAATTGTTAAATAAAAATATACTTAATTTTATTATACAACTAGAACTAGACACTTGAACTTAGCTTTTAAGTTTCATTTATAGGCACCTACACTATTATATATCAGGCATGTAATCAATTTTCATCTTAATATATTTCTAATTTAGATACCTATACTCTGTTCACTGATAGACCGGACTACTTTGTGCATCTCTATCGAAAGAAATACGGGCTAAATCCGTTAAAAATCCTCTCTCCGCCGATTAAAATTATTATATAATATCTAAAGTGAGTTCAAATAAATGTATTTGAGTTATTTATTAGTGTATTTAAAAAAAATTAATCAATTTTAAAATTTGTTAGATAACGGACCAAAAATTATTTTTGCATTGTTTTGACATAGATAATTGCTGAATTTTTTTTTTTTTTTTTAATACAGCGTTAATACCTATTCCTCTTACCACTTAAAAGTTTTTTTCTAATTATAACAAACTTTGCTTGTTATAGGTCTGCATATATCGTTCTACAGTGGTGTATACAGTTCATGTATTGCGTTCACTAAGTCTATTAGCACTAATAACGAACAATTGTTAGGTTACACGGGACTACTGGTCGGAGTCGGCGAAGTTATAGGTATGGATAAACATTAATTACTATTAAATATATTAAATACATTGTATATAATAAATATTATGAGGTATGAATTGTACCTGATTGTGATCCATTCGCAATGATTACAGGTGGTTCATTGTGCAGCATTTTAGGTAAAAAGTCATCAAGATCTAATTCAAAGTTCAATGGTCTAAGTCGTTCGACTGTGATAATTATAAGTTTTTTCATTAACATCGTAGCGTACGGCTTGATATTTGTAAATTTACCAAATGATTCTCCATTCGGCGATACTTACACAAAATCGATTATCAAGCCTAAGTATGACATTTTTTTTTTTTAAATTCATCAACTAACATTTTTGGTAAACTATTATATTAATTTTCTATATTACAGTGTTACCTGTATCATCAAATATTTTTCAGTGTACCATAATAATTATTTATTTACAATGATATTTTATTTAGCATTCTAATAATATAATTGTGCATAACATAATATTTTATAAATATAATATAAATGTTAGGGGCAAACTATACAATTTGAGCATTTTCAACAATTCCTGAGTATTAAATAAAGCTTCCTTCATGTGTGGGATATAGTTTTTAATATAAATAATATAATATTGAATTGTAAATTATATTTATATTATTTAAAAAAATAATAATTATATTTGAAGTTATCAGTTTTACAATGAGGTAGTCCACATATTATATGTGACATAATTATTGTATGATTGTGATGTTTATCGTATGATGCCATAATCGATAATATATGTTACAAATACGGGTTAATTATTGTAAAATTAATTAAATAATAACTGCAAATTGTTTATATATTGTAGTTTAATTGCGTATCTACCTATAATTATCTACAAAAATGGAAAATTTTAATATCGTAGATTTAAAATTTAAATGATTGGTTAAAAAAAGATTTATAAGGTAATTTAAAAAAAAAAGATTTTTAAAGTTGATGATATGCTACAAACCTAAATTTCATTCTAAGAGATAGCACAAACATTTTCCATTTTCAATGGACAGGGCTACAATCGATGTACGTGTGGACAAGAATGTAAAACATGACAAGTGCAAAGTAACAGAGCATGTAAAATGCCACGGAAGCAGTACATGCCACAATAAGTGGTATAAAAATAAAAAATATTATTATATTTTGATTATACTGTACGATTAAATATAATATTATATATATTGCACAATATGACTATAGAGTTAATTGGATATTGTAGAAAACGATCAAATTGTATACTTTGTGCCCGTAATATATGTTATTTATCTATACCAGATAGTTCATTTAACGTAAAGCATTTATTGTTTAAAACTATAAAATTTTTTGAAAATAAATTTTTACACAATTTCTAGTAAGTATTAAAAAAAATAAATATATTCTATGTGTAAAAAATGTGTCTTATTTGTAGGGGTACATTATCGTAAATTATTTACTTTTTACTATATCATTTTCACAAAATTTATCCGATTAGATAGAAAATATAATTTGTATGTGATTTTTTTTAAGTAACTGTCTCTGTTCAGTTTGTTCATTATTGAAATAACCAAGATAATGATTCCTCATCGACTCTTTTGTTTCGGATAAGACACGTATTTTGTTTTTATAAATAGTACTCATTGTAATTATTTTCTATTTTTTTTTTATCTTAATTACTATTAAGTATACTATTATTTACAGTCAACACCTGGCTGTATTTTGCAGTTTCCTCTTGGGTTTAGGAGACAGTGGTTTTAACACGCAAATATATAATATGATCGGAGTCAAGTATTCGGATAACAGTGCTTCTGCCACGTCATTATTGATGTTTATGCAGGTAATTTATCTTAAATCGAGCAATTTTACTTGATGCCTTTTGTTCTTTTTTTCATAATGTAAACTGACTGTTTTGCAGGCAACATCAGCAGCCATTAACTTCTTTTACAGCAATCAATTTGGAATCTATATACAACTTATCATATTGACAATCGTAATGACCATCGGTACTTTATCGTATATTGTTGTGGACAAAAGTGTTACCCATTAAATGATTTAAGAACAAGAACGATAAAAATTTTCAAATTTAATTAGAAAAAATATTTTCGGTTTTAACTCTTGGGTTATATTCGTATTATGATAAAATTGATGACTCGTGTTTATACCGATAATAATAATTTCAGTATACAGTAATTATTATTTGTCAGAAGATAGTACAACTTTTTTTTTAAGTGGATCATGTTTTACATTTTTAAATACTTTCTATTCTAAGTTAATTGAATTTTATTAAGAAATAATTATTGCATAAAATTTACCTGAATATTTTTGAATTAGCTTACACTCAAATCGAGTTATAATAAATTGTATGTTCAAAACAATCGATAATAATAATTATTATTCTACAGTTTACATGGTTTTTATAGTGTATTATATACTTATACTCAAATTCTATGAAATATCAATAAGTCAATATGATTTCATATGTTTTAATGTTTGCGTGTACTCAGTTGGTAACAAGCAAAGGCAATGAGGGACATATTTTTATATGTGTGTACTTGAAGACAGTGATCAATGATTATTTTCATTTGAGAATTTAAAAGCTATTGTTGCAAAGTGGTTTTTTCGTCAAAAATGACTTCAAATATTTCTAATAAAAGTATAATGTACATTATTATTTTTATAAGTATCAATATTGTATCCATAAAGTGTTTATACCGTGAGTAAAATTGTTTATTTAAACTTAACTATATAAATAATAATACTATTTTATTTTGTATTTTTTTTTTATTTATTTAAATTTAGATATTTAAATAGATGTTTGAATTTCGAAATTATAAATAAAGCAAATAGCCACAGAATTATCCTTAAATGGTATAATAATCTCGAGTATTTGAAAATATTTTCTTTTAGTGTGTTTAAAAATAATAAAAAACAGATTTTGAATAACTCTATTATTATAGGAAAAGGGGGATAAAGTGTAAAATTTTGTTAAGTACCTCAAATTATTAATAATTAATTATAATTTCAAATTTAACAATGTATGGAACAATTATTATAATTTAATTATATTTAATAAAATTAATAAGATCCAATTGTACAATTCTAAACGGCACGATAATATATTAATTTTTGTAAATTAATTCATTTAAGTAATAAATCATTTCTAACATGTTTTTCAGAACCAATTTCAATTAAAACATTTCATACAGATGAAACTCATCTTCTTTATATAAACTATTTGAATGAGGAAAATAAACTAAGTAAGATTTTTATAATATTTAATAATTTCAATTTTTTGTAAGAAGTATCTACAGTCTAGGAACGAAATAAAGGGGATGTTTATACACAAAGTATACACCTACATAAGTTATATAAATAGGAACCATTTTAAAAATAAATCCATTAAATTTATTCGTATTTCGATATCGAGATATTTTCGATAATTATTTTGAAATATTGATATTAAAATTATTAAAAAAATATTCATGATATCGATATTGCATCAAATTATCAATATCGTTAAACAACACTAGTATAATAATTAGTAATAATTACTATATGTAAATTAAAAAAAAAAAAATAGCTTATTTTATAAGACTATGCATTACTTGAATCTTTGAAAAGTTGTAACTCATAAAACATTTTAAGTATTTTTAGTATTTAATGTATAATTAATTTTTTTAATGAATATCTTATTTTCTTATAGAGCTTAGTAAACTCAATCTAGAACAATACTACAGCTCCTATTATAGTAAGTGATAATGATGGCCATATTCTGTTCAATCTCTTGTTCTTCACAGTAAAAGATGAGCACCTCATTCCAACTTCTGGTTAGCATTCTTTAATTCGTATTAATTAGCACATCTTCACTACGAATACTATTTTACGTGGCACCTTTCCTACAAATTTTATAAGTTCTTCTGGAATATAATTTTTCAAACTCAATATTATTTTTTCAATTTATTTTTGACATTTTGGTTCAGTTGTTTTGTAATGTGTTATACTATTAATTAATCCGGCCGTTAAAATTGTTTTAATATCATACCCATCTTTCAATTCTAGACTCTGATTCCATTCATTTATGTCCGTCTTGATTTTTTATGGTATTGAGTCAAATTTTCAGTACATATATTTATATTATAGTGCCTAAATAAATATGAAGGTATTTAATAATAGTATATGTCATTACAGATCCTCAATTTAAATGTAAGTATGCTTGTCAGATAATATTACACATTAAGAAAAAATGATTATTTAGCTATTGTTATATGTTCTATTTTAGCACCAAAATTTACTTTCATTTTTATTCTTTTGCGGATTCTTTGTACATTATTGACGTTATGTCATTATGAATAAAAATTTACGCCTGGGAAAATTGCATTTAATTTAACCTCAATAAATATTGTTAGGTGATTTTAGTTTGGTTATTAATAGTTTTTATTTTAATGAAAATATAATGCTTTGTGAAGTTTGCAGTGAAAGGTTGAACGTGGAATAAATAAATAGGGAGTTCCAACAAATTTCAACAAGTTCGACAAATCTATTTGAACATTTTTGGATATGTTTTGAAAAAAGTTCTGCTAACATTGTCATTCCAACTTTAAGTGTTCTGTTCGCTTCTGTCATTATTATAATATTTAAGGTTATATAACATATTGTAAATAGTTGAGATACAATAATTTGTATCAAAATCTCATTGAACAAAATCAAAGAAGAATGAAAAAAAACATAAATTAAACTTATCACATATGTGTTTAAATCATATTTAGGTAGTAGTTGAGGATTTCAAGTACTTTTCAGTAGTACTTTCAAAAATTTAGTTTTCAAGTGAAATGAAAAATATTTTTTCCATGAAAATTTGTATTTGACTATTCCTAATTTGAATACATTTTTATTGTATTATCTTTATCTTTATCTAGGTAAAAAAAGTACTAATCTAATCATTCAAATCTAAAAAATTTACATAACAAGCTCAGCTGTGTAGTCATACTACTTGTTTTGGTGGCTTAAAAAATCAAAAGTACCTTAAAAACAGATTAGCATATCCAAGGTGCTTAAAGCAAAGTCTTGTTACTTAATTTCTACATCCTTTATATTTTGTTCAATCTATCCACCGCGCGTTGCAATATACTAGTATATAATCGAAATAAATATTCATTAATAAATCAAAAAATAGCATTAATTAAACAAAAATAAATAGTTATATTAAACAATAACATTATGATTTGTTCTACTCAAATCATAACTTGATTAATTTACTAACAAATGTTCAAATTTTTTTTTATTTTTTAAAATTGTCAGTTCCTCGTAATAATGAATCATATGATTCATGGAAAAATCAAATCGAATTATTTTGTAAGTAACTTTAAAAAATAAAAATACGCATTAAAATATTAGAAAATACAAAGTACTTTGTATGTAAAATAATATTCTATTGGTTCTTACATCATTATTTAGAGTTAAGGAAAATAACAATGTTACTTTAGTAGTCTATAATGAACAAAAATGCTGAAAAAAAATTAATCTACAATTCTACATCAAGTTTTTTTTAAAGTCTACCAGTAGTTTTACCGAGTAGGTAGTGCTAACTATGGCTGTTGTTTATATTAAACGTTTCATATTATATATTTATAAAAACCGTTAAATTTTACTTTGGTATAAATACTTAATATAATTTCTTATGTACAGTACATATAAAAATAAATTTGTATTAAGAAAATAACGATTAAAATATATTTAAATATATTTACAAAGCATGTAATTTATAGTGAGTTTTTTTCCAACAACACTTTGTTACCTAGTTGAGAATTACAAATACCTTAAATAAACTATATGTGTATTGTGTATGTATATATAATCTACAATATAGAAACTTAAAACACGTGTAATTGGTGTAAATACACTGTTTTGAGGAAATTTATTTCAACAACATTTGTACAAGTCTTTAGCATTTTCTATAAATATGAAGATTAAGACATTTTACACTTAATAATATAAATAACAATTAAATATTTGCTGTTGTATAAATAAAGTCAATAAAGGTATAATATTTTATAAAAAATTATGTATTACCATCTATTTGTTTATTATATTATATTAAAAAAAAATAATAGCCAATATTATATTTTTTTGTTTATGACAAAACGTAATCATTATTTATCATAATGTGTACCTACCTGTCAAATTATGTAGGATTGTACATATTGAGTATTAACTATTAAATTTTTGTAAATATGATGTCTTTGAAATTCTACGTAATTCTACGTACCTATGTTTATAATAATTGAACACCCACCTATTTGAACAACAACGAACAGTATGTAATTATCATCTGTTCTAATTTTTTATATATATTTAGGTAAGAATGAGTATGTACCGTTTGAAAAATTTAGTAAGTCTATGATAATTCTATAAACTAACTAATTTAAGAAAATTAAGTCCAATAACAAGATAAATTTTAACGACCTAAATAGGTACCTACCTGAAACAATAGAAATGTACATCAGTGATAGTTTTAAGATTTAATTTTGACTGAGACAACTAAATGTTAATCTTAATACATGTTTCTATTTAGATATACAGCGATAAAATACGAAATTATAAAAATCTAGGAATGATTAGCAGCAATAAGAGAAATATGAGTGATAACAGTTGTCTGTTAGTTATCCGTTTCCATGAACACTATAAAAAAAATAGAGGAAAAACGTTGAACATAGCCAACTGGAGCGAAAACATTATAATATGATCTAGAATTATGCGGGACGGATAAAAGTGATGTCGTTTTTACATGTAATCTATAGGGAATTTATTCATTTTTTATTATTATAATTCGAATGGTGGAATTTATGAATAACTACTAAAGGATATTTTTAGTATCAAATCGTCTTTGATTGTATAGATGCGTTTTAAAGAATATATAACTTCTAGACAAAGACATATAATTTCTTAAAAAAAATTAATTTCAAATTACATATATATAGATATATATCATGTATACAATAAGAATACTTGTGTGTTATCAAGACTAATATAAAAAACTATTAATACATCTATATTTATTACATTAACACACACACATTAATATTATATTTATATGCATGATACTTTTCAAAAGTATTTTTTAAATTATTTAAAAACGCCCTATAATAATTATTTATGTATTTATGTTTCGTCATTTAAATAATAATAATAATAAACCTATAAATTCCTTATATTTTACATGTAAAAATGACATCACTACCGCTGTTCGACATGCATTTTGGCGGATGCGATAATTCCAGACCACTTTTAAATGCAGCATTCGGCGTACTTCCACTGGTTGTCTAGTGTTTACGTCCGTTCCGTTAAATCGCCGCCGATTTCGCCGTTGTGTAACCAACACCAACAACAATTCAATTATTATTGCCATTGAAAAAATGATATTTCTTTGGCCAAAGCAGAGTCAATATTAATATAATTACATGCCGTCTCAATCAACGGTTTTATGAGGGTGCATATGATTTATGTGTCACGTGTATTCACTATACAGCAGGGTTCTCTAAACTTTTTTTATCTAAAGGTCACATAAAATAAAAAAAGCTTTTAGCAGGCCAAAATGTATGAACACATTTAATTTTCATATATAATTTATAAATTACAGCCAATACAACTGATAATTGCTCGTGTGCGTGATAATAACTATGGAAACTATACATATTTTTAGAATATTTGCCATTATTTGGCAGGCAGGTGAAAATTTATTCAGGGGCCGCATCTGGCCCGCGGGCCATAGTTTGTAGACCCCTGCTATACAGCAATACTACTATTACTACTAGTACTGAATGCACTTTCAAAAATAAAAAGCGCCGGCTGCGACTCGTTCTCATGAGTGCGGACGGAAGATTACGAGACCAGATGCCTCAGTTGCTTCACATCAAAATAGTCACCAATTTACAACACCAAAAACAACAAAATATGAAATATGAAATAATTTTAGGTAACAGTGGTAAAAGTGCTAGTAGTTAGTAGTTAAATTATTGAATACATACGAGCTAAGTTCTTTTGTACAATTAACGAATAAAAACAAGTATGTATTTAAGTTACAAATAGTTATCAAAAACAAAGATAGAATAAAAAAAGAAAAAATGATAGCATTATATAATAACAAAAGTAACAATGACCAAATGAAAATAAACAAAATTATGACCTATGAAAATAAAGGGATTAAATATTAAGAAAAGTAAGGTTCGTATTGACTCTTAACCCATTTAATAACCCTTCCAAGAAGTTTGTACATATAATTTGTCTGCGTTCCGCAAAAGAAGCTAAACCAAAATAATTGGTTACGGGAGTGTAGTTATGTGGAATACAATTAATACTTTAAAAGTAGGATAATTTTAATAATCTACGCTGTATCGTTAATAGAAGAAGGAAACAAAATCAAAAAATTGATTTAAAAAGTGAGACGATACGAGTTTATAATAATAATAGTGCATATCATTGCATATTAGAAATTCAATTTTGAATAAAGAACGATTTATCAGAAAATTATACTAATATTTTATTCTGAATAGTCGTTTATTCATGATTGCTAATAAAATAAATTCGCCATTATACAATACGTGTTGATTTCATATTTTTTGAAAATAATAAAAGGATTATGTCTACACAGATATACTATTACCGCACAGTTACTGTCGACATTCAGTCGTGCACAAATTTTAAATTACTGTTGTTGATGTACATTCTAGAGTTCAGTCAATGTTAAATTACATTATAATTGGATAATTTAAATACGTAATATAAAATAAAATGGTTACTGCTTTCTGCTGCCAAGACTTCTATTTTAAGTGTCTACTTGAAAATAAAGTATTTTATTAAGTATACATAAAAGTTCAGAAAAAAGTCATAATTATAAAAAAATACTTATTAAGAGATAAAGTTAAATGAGAATACTTGATTAAAGAGTCTGTATGATACATATTGGGTACAATTTTTCTTCTCCTTTTCAATTCAATTTTAATTCATATGAAACTGAAATTTTAAAATACTATGATACAATCTACGTTTTATTTTTAGAAAAAATGCACGAGATCGCGTCGCTTGGAAAGCTTGTAAGAACATTTAGAACTTGTCTAAAGTTTGGTAAGTTATTTAAACCATAAAAAATTAAAAGTTTTAAAATAGTATTTACCCTAGAATATGTTAGTTTTAGTAAAAATTTAACTTGTGAATTACAGTTATACGCTATTTTTAAACAAAATAATATAAATATGTGCCTATATTAAATTATGGTAAATACAATTTGAAGTCAGATTTTGTAAGTGGACCATATTTAAAGCACAATGATAAAAGTAATAAAAACCAAATTTTATTTTGTTTTGATTTTATCAAGAGATAGATTTTAGCCAACAGTATAAAGTTTATTACTTGTTGTATTCACTAGCAATCATTTAATTAAACGTAAAAATAATTAATTTTTTTGGCCAAAAACTAAATTCTTGCGTTAATAACTCAATATCAAATTAAAGTGGTTAAAAAAATATGCTATTTATATTTAATGCCCTCTGAGTCTCGAAGAATCTATTGATACATTTTTTTTTTATCAAAAATGTTTTATTAGTTTTTAAGTTTTTAATTGATAACAAAGAAAACATATATATAGATATTATTGTAACTTGTAACGTAATATATTTAAATTATTTTAGAAAGTAATCCTTTGGAAATGATACGATATTGTTGTATGAGTAAGTTCCTCGTGATTTTATTCTCTAACAATAAATTATAATAAGTATTAATTTGCTTAGGTTTTAAGATGACTTTTAATTAATAAAAATACAATCAATAGTCTTATAATACATTTATAATACTAAATAATTTGTTTTACTCTTTTTTTTAGATAGTGCAGCTACCAAAATTGTATTTGCCGATTGTTTAGGTTTGTTTTTAAAATCATAATAATTTTTTTAATGTTAATCTAAATAATCTCATACTATTTTATAAAATATAGTGTCTAAAGAGAATAAATTTTTCTTTAAATAAAGATATTGTCAAAATTTATAAGATTAGTGCACGTAATAAGATATACATGAAAGAAGTTCAATTCAATTTCATACATGTTTTTGTTACTTATTTAATTAATCAATCTTGTTTAAAGCTTCCCAATTTAAAAAAATATATATATATTTATCATAGCTATCGCAATTATAAAATAATTGTATTTCATAACTATAATTTATCATAATATAATTTATATTACTAGAATATTTTTTGTATATAATTTACTTTAAAATGAATATAAGAAAAAAATTGACGATTATCTAAAACAATTTATAATGGCAATAGACAATTAAGGCTTATCATTGGCGAAATGAAAATCGCAGTTGTTGTATCACATTATGAAATTCATATTTATGGAACCTAATTAAAAAATTAAGTTTGTTAATTATCAATATACCATGGTTATTTTATAACTATAACTTGTAAGGTTAGTTATTGTTATTTTATGATTTTTTTTCACTGTTATTGTTGGATAATGTCAAAAAGGTCTTAAAATTTATTGGATCTTGGTTTATTTTATACAAATCTTTGAAAAAAACGACACCAATTTCACACTGAGTTAGCGATAAATTGTTCAAGAATTTCAAAAATTATTCAAAATTTCTTATTATTGTTTATTGAAAATTGAACATCATGGCCTTATCTGTAAACCATCTTCAATAATTATTTCCAAAAGGAAGTGCGATCACTGGATGGTTTCTTTCCTTACCCTATTCATGCTTTTAAATATAACGTAGCACATATTCTTATTATGCCTTTGAGTATTTTAAATGATAATATAACATATTTCTACATGTTACGAATTATAGCTTATAATATCTAACAAAAAAAAAAAAAAAAAACAACATTAAAATAATACAGAATCATATGTGTTAAAATTGTTATTAAAATCTTTACGATTTAAAATATTCGCAAAATCAGTCTATATCAATTAATTTATTCTGCACCAATTTTTTTTATGTCTGATTGATATTAAAATATAAACACAAATTTTCCAACGAATGTATTAAATAATAAAAATTCTTCAGTTTAATAAAATGTAGTAAAATCTATATTATCTTTTTGATATATGAACATGGATAAACATTATACATATTACTTTAATTATATTAATACATTTTTAACTTAATTTAAACAAAGCTCACAATGAAATTACAGAAGAATTCATCCAAATACCCAATCATTACCTTTTAATGTACACACATAATACTAATTATATTCTATACAACATTGAAACACGATTAGCAAAAGCTTAATATATGTTTTGTTTAATACTATACTTTATAATTTATAAAACCCATAAAACAATTTTATAAATGTCACAGTAAAATATTCTCTTTATATAGTTAATAAATGTGTAAATAAGCATTTTGTATTTCTAAAAATTTTAATTTTTTGAATAGAACGACTTGAAGCAAATCAGAAAAAAGTCTTACAAGATTGTTTTGGTACGTTAAGTAAAAAAGTAAATAATGTGTTGTTATTAATAAAATGTATACTAGGTATCTAACTTTTATATATTTTATTTATTATAAACAGAACACTCATGATATTAAATTATTATTTTTATAAATGTGTGTGTGAGTATGCATCGAACATCGTGCGCATAGTACATTTTTTGTTGATATAGATAGGATACATATGTTTTGAATATTATTGCCATTTATCACGCATATTAACATATTTTGTCTTTTTGTGGTTTATTTCTCAAAAAACTTTATTAACTTAACTATTAAAAATACTGTAAAATTAAAGTTATATGTAAATTGTAATGAATATATTTTATTTATTATATATCTATATATATTAGTATTGGTTTTTTTAATATGTTATTTGAGCACTCTATATTAACCAAATTTTATAAAACGCAAACTGGTAGCATGGGTTTTTTTAGTTGAACCTTAAATCGTATTTATGATTAAAGGAATACATAGCATGTTCTGAGTGTTCTGAAGAATTACAATTCCGCTGATATGATATCACAAGGTGTTGATAAATGTGCATCTACTTTTTAATAACAAGGTCCATTGTGGTTAGATTGAGAATCAACATTAGCCTGTACCAGTCTACCGATTGAAATTCTTGAAACCAAATCCGTAATACATATTGTCAGTGACATATTAATATACTTTTATCATATGTCATGTGTGGACGTGTAGTAATTTAACGATTTGAGAATAAATATTGAAGGTATTTTTTTCTTTTATAATTTAGAATTAAACGAAATAGTTTTTAATAAAATCAAAAAATAACTTAAATTATTGCATACTTTTAATAATTTAAAAATTTAACATGTTAACTTTTAGCTGGTAACGAGAATACTTAGTTTTTAAATCAAAATTATTATTTCAAGAGTCAATTTTGAATTTATGTATTATGTACACGTGTATATTAGGTAACCTACTTATGCTGTGATATACGATGATTAAATAATATTTTAAATTTTTAATTTGTATTAGCAAAAATTACCTTTAAGTGCCTTAATTATATAATAACTATGGTGCGTTAAATATTTTATTATAATTTGAGATATTAAAACATAAATGCGGAATGAACTAGTTATTTTGCATATTCAATTTTAATACATTTTAATCAACTTTTTTAGATAATCAACTCTGTATAAATATAATTCTATTGGTCATAAGAGATAATATAATTATGTATCTATAATATGTTAGTTTAAGCAAACAATAGTGAAATGAAGATCGATGGTAAAATATCAATATTTCTCTGATGTACTTATCAACCTATCCATATATTTTACTTATTTATTATCGTTTTGCCCAACCAACTAATTGTAAATGACTACCGATATCAATTTTGATTTTCAATAAATAATAAGAATATTATATGCTATCTATTATCTAGTTTTCAAATATTCCAAATTATCATGGTAACAACGACACTGTACAACTGTAAGGGACGCGTACCCTTGATACATTTAACCGTTAGAACATAAGATTGAAATGAAACGAAGGAACGAGTAGGAACGATCGGGTGGAATGGTTCCTAATCGTTTTTCTACTAGACTCGTTCATTTAAAACGATTCGTTCAGACCATAGAATTAATAGCATAGTAGTAGTAGTGAAATGTCTACGGAAAGTGTGACGCATTAACTTATATTTGTTTTTTCTGCATTTTTATTGTATTTATACCTTTTATACACAGATAAATACGACTATGGTTTAGTCGTTTTTTTTCTTTTTATATTTTTTAAAACCAAAATTATACTTGATCAAAAATTAGTATGAATAGGTTTGCGGAAAATGCAATGTACATTATTATTATTAATAATACGTGTTCCGTAATAGTCCAACAATAATAATAAACAATCAACAATAGTATTTGGTCAAGAACTCGATTAAATAATTATATCTCATACACTTGTATCCTGTGTTGGCAGTGTTCTAATTTTTGTTTTAATGTTTCAGATACATTTATAACATCAATTATACAAATATTAGACACTGATAAAAACGTTCAATGTATGTATACAATTGCAAATAGTTATAGTTTTAATATAATGATTTTTAATGGCGACATACTTTAATACACAATATACAATTATTATTAATTTGAATTGTACTTTTACTATACAGTAAACTTAACATTTATTTTTTATTATTTAAAAATCTATTTTTAAAACATAGTATTAAATACTATTTCGTAAAATTTTGAGGTACATTTTATGTATTTTGTTTGTTCAATCTTCACCCGATGAGTGGGTTAATAGATTTTGATTATTATAAAAAAATTTAAGTGCCACGCAAGTTTTAGATTTACATATTCGCTATATTTCCGATATTTGACTGCAATCGATTATTATAAATCATAATAAACCTGTATTTTAGATGTATTAAATTTAGGTATAAATGCAGTTTAGTTCCTCCTTGCCAATTTGATTTTTTGAAACTTATGTAACTCGACAAGTTATGAACAATGGTGCAATTATAATTTGTCCCACAAACTTAGTTTTGAAGTTATAGCCTTCCAAAGCTTGCGTTTTTACGTTAATACGAATACGCGGAACACTACTTTATAACGCTGAGCGGAGGACCTCGACTCTCGAATTTGGCGAGTGGCGACCTAATCTAGCTAAAGGGAGCCACTATAATATACTTATGTTACTTTAACTGGCCATCGAGTTTGGCGACTATAACAAGATCATATAATAATAATAATTAACATTATATATCTATTGCCTATTGCAGAATAATACGTAGTTTTATTTTAACGAAGTTCTTCTGTTTACAAATAATTTGGTTAGATAAGTATATAATTAACATAGTATTTGTGTTTTTTGCGAATAAAACGAACCCAATACTACGTTAATATATTATATTTTTATATTATTATCTTCTAATTTTGTTTTGAGATTAATGTAATTGGTTTAATTAAATTTAAATACTTTATAATTTTGATCTAGTTGTTATATCGTTCGCACATTAGATTTTCGTATAATTTTATTTTAAAATATCTGATATTAATATTATTTCTCAATATTTTTTTTTTTTTAACTCCGAAGCGGTAAGCTTTACCCAGGGAGGTTTTACACAACAAGTCAAGGGATATTTTCAATTTTTTTGTCCGAACACAGCGCAGTGAGCGAGTGCCAACGTGGGCGTTACTACTTATCAATTTTGATTTTCGCCCAAAAAAATTACTATAATTTTATAAAATATTATTAAATTTATATTAAGTTTACTCTGTAATTATTCATAATTATTGTTGATAAATTATGATTGCGCCATCATTTTAAACTGGATGAATACGTAAATACCAAAAAAGAAAAAAGAAATTTATGAAAAGTGTGGTAAATTAAAGCGTATTGCATATGCGTAAAAAACACAAAATTGGTAACTTCCAAAAGCCATATGACTTCGAAACTAAGCCCGAGTGATAAATTTATCTCACCATCGTTCTTTTCTCAACGAGTTACAAATAGTTTTAATATTGGCCATTGGATTAGGAGGTCAGATTGTAATACACCTCTTTTAATATATATGTATATGGTGTGTTTTTCTTGAGTCTTCAAACTTTGGGCATTTAATTAGTATGTGTTCGATTGTGTAATCTTCTCCACGCGATTCACTGATGAGGAAGAAGGGGAGGTCGTTACTGGTCATGAAGTAGAATATGTGTTATAATAAATGTGTACCCTGTTTGGAAGCGATTTAAAATGGTCTCGTTTTTTTCCTTTTTAGGCCGGAGTTTTTCCATAAAAATACGATACATAATATGTATTATGTATTATGTATTGTTTGATTGTTAAACATATACTGTTTATACTTATTATTTATTAACTTTATTATCGGGATAGTAAATAAACATTTATTGTTTATCAAATGAAATTATGATAAAAAAAAAATAAAATGTTATTGAAATAAACAAAATAATACTTAGTCATTATAATATAATAATAAATAATATAAAACTAAATAATATTTAGATTACAATTCAACTGTGACGTCAATAAAATTTAAAAAAAATCATTAATACGTATATTTTATAATTTTCAATATTTTATGTAGACTATTACTCATTATTTAACTACAAAAGCAAGTACATTTACTTTTATAAAATATACATAATTATCAATAAAATGAATTAATAACATATTAATACGTTTTATTAAAAATGCAGATTGAATTTCATAATATATAAGATTCTATGCAGAATAAGGAATATGTTTCTTTAGAGTTTAGATCATTGTAACTATTTTATTATGTATAATGTGTTGAAAGAATAATTTAAAGTATAAACATTTAAATGCTTTTATCACTAATAATAGTATTATATATTTTTAATATTAAACATATAGATAAAATTTCTATTCAAACAGTGGTTGATAATTAATAAAAATGTTTATTATAAATATAAATAAAAAATATAAATTATTTTGAAACCATGAGTTCTAATGATAAAGATAAAAATTTAATCAAAAAATCAAATATTTTAAAAAAAATTGTAAAAAAAAATTACTTTACTTAAATAAATATGTTAATCACTTAACATTTTCTAAAAATCAGATTTACGGATTGGCTAATTTTAATTTTTCAAATAGTTTTAATGATATTATTATGTCATATTTTTACCTACTAACTGACGAGATACATTTAAAATGTAATAGTTACTTATAGGCTATAGTATTATACAAAACAACGATATTTCAGTTATTTTCAATGTTTTCAGAATGTAAAGTTTTTAATGCGAGAATACTATTATTTAAAAAAAAAAAAAAATTATAGTTGATATAATTAATATAATGTATTGAATGTTATTTTAAACGTTTTATTCATTTAAATTATGAAATGAATTTTTTATGTTTCGAACGCTAGATTAAGTTTGAATTTCTTTTAGTTTTAAAAACCCTACAAAAAATAATTTGTATATTTAATTTAATTTTCTTACCACAAAGCATAATATCATTATTATAATTATTTTTAGAGGGAGATATCGGGAATGGTGCTATTAAATTATTTAATACTGTTACTAGTAAGTTGTTAGGCATTTCATATATTTTTTTTATTTTTTAATAAATACATGTTATTTGAAATATATAAACAATTGTTATTTAAATAACATTTTAAACGGGTCCTATTAAAATAGTAAATTGATGTGCATTATACAATAGACATATATATAAATATAATGAACTATCGTAACAATACATTTAATCATTATTTATTATAATATTATTTTAATCATTAAATTAAGAGGGCTTTTATTATAACTTTAAATTGATTTACGAGTATTATAAATTTGTAATATTTCACATAGCTATAATTTCACTTAAAAGTAACAATATCAATAAAAGCCTGTAGACTTACCTATACATTTTATAACAGGTAAATTCAATCTAAAATATTAAAGCTAACAACATAAAATTAATTTTACTGAACGCAAATTTGAATGTGTTTAGGACGAAGACATCACGTGTAAGTGTAGCGTTCTCTTAAACTGAATCTTTTGATCACACTGAAGTTTTTATTTGAATGGGCAGATTAGTAGAGTTCTAGGCCACTTTGTACGATCGGTAATAATGAATATTTAAGAGCGTGAAAACTTGGTACTAGTATATGCATTTAAATACAAATACCATTAAGTATATAATTAAATAATAATACAAACATGTCTAGAATTATGAAAAATTGTATTCATAAATAACAATATTATAAAATTTTATGAAATTTCTATTAAATTGAGACCAAGTTTAAAATAGTATAAAATATGTGCGTTTTTCAATGCATATTTTTACTAGACTGCGTTTTGAATTTTTAACCAATGACTGTAGAAAGTGACTGTTTATCATTAAAAACACTTGGTTAATAAATTCACATATCTACCTATACTTTAATAACCTAATGTTTATTAATTTTTATTTTAAATAAAAATAAATGTGTTTGTTACCTGATTTTATTACATAATTAATCATGTTTAAAATAGATCTTACAGAAGATGAGTATAAAACTAATAATATTGAAGTATTGATTTTGTATTATAAAGGTAATATTATTTTTTCATATTATGAAACGTTTTTTAATGACACAAAATATTTTTTTAACACCCTAAGTTTTAACTTATTAAATATGCAAACGTGGGCTGTACGCCTGTATCAAAAATTTAACTGAAGTTTACTTTATAAGTTAAGTTTTATTTCTGAATTCCATAAACCTAATCAGTTATTTACTATTTTAATTAATTTCGCAGTCATAATATTATTTCTATATTATCAAGAATTAATAAATATCATTTATACTTGATTTTTTTTTTTTTTATTCATATTGTAGTATACGCGGTTGTCGTGTTGTTTCTAATAACTCAACCTATATAATATTGCATTATACATTATTCTGACAACATGTGTGATAATGGCTCTTAGGCATTTTTAACGTTAAACAAAAGTGCTAATTTATTAAAAATTGCCGATGAAAATATTACAATACTGCGCAAAAGTGCAAGTAGTTTTGTTATTAAATAACTATTTTAACAGTCAATAACGACCGCTTCACAAGCATCTGTAGGAACTGGTCCAATTGGTTCTTTTATTAAACAATTGAGGTGAATAACAGAATTTAAACTGAAAGTAGACGAAAAATAGGACCGATTGGTCACAGTACTTTCAAAAACTATCGAAATATTGTGAAATTTCAGCAAGTTTTAATAGTATGCAAGTATGCTACGAGGTAATTTTTTTGGAAACTCAGGGTTTAGAATATTAAGAAAATATTGATATCAGAGGAGGTTATAACATTTAAAAAAATTATTGAATTAAAATTAGCCAAGGAGCCTGCAAACAACAAAACGATGTCGGTCAATTAGATCAGCGAGTAGAAGTTATCAAATCCCAAAAATTACAAGATTAACAGAAAAAACTAAAATTTCAGAGTAAAATATTGTGTTCGCCGATGTGAACTTGTGCTATATAAAATGAATTACTATTTTAATGAAGGGAATAATAATATTAGGCAAAAATATGAATATATTAATGTGATAAAAGAAAAATCTGTAATAATATGATAATAAAGATATTTAAATAGTAAAAATATATTTGAGATCCAAAGCATGGATTCACGACAATTGAGCGCAGACAATTGAGCGCGTGACAATTGAGCGAAGACTATTGAGCACACGACAATTAAGCGCTCCGAAAATTAAGCGCTAAGACAATTAAGCGCAATATATAAAAAATAATAAATAAATAAAAAATATATTATAATAAATTTAAGTCATAGAATGATTAATAATATTATATCTGAATACAAAATGTCAAACAAAAAATGTATAATAATAATTTAAAAAAATAAAAAAGTAGGCATAGTATAATTTATAATACATTATGAGCCAAGTTAAACTATTAAATATTTTGAGCAATGCCTTTTAAAAACTCTTCAGTTGATCTAGAATGAAATTGTTCAAAAATATTTTTTATCCTTAATCCTGAATCTTTGTATTTTTTTTTCTTGGTTTTGGTTCATTACCTGCAATAAATTGATGAATTCTCACGCGATTCAACTTTTCCTCTTTTTTTAGAGCGTCGATAAATTTCCAAATTGATAGATGAACTGCATTTAAAATTGATTTAAATGAATTATGCCATCCTTCAATAGCATTGTTGGTCCTTGGTATATCATTTTTAATCAACTCATAACAGTTCCATAATTTTATAGAAAACTTTGGAGACCTTCGTTGCCTGTTACGACTTATACGACCTATCCACGTGTCTTCGAAATAATCTAAGAAAGGTGTCAATATTGTTTCATGTTCTATATTAAAATCAGTTTGTAATAGGTCTTCGAATGCAGTAATAACAGACTCTGGAGGAACATATGCTAATGCATTTAACATTTTAATATTTAATGCAAACTCGGAATTTTCACGGTATTTTATGGCAAGTCCTGTGTTTTGAATATGTCTCCATATAGATTGACAAAAGTGGAAAAAACAGTCATTTATTTCTGTTTGAACAGATTTATTTATAATTTTATCATTTCGTGAACAGCAGTTAGTAAAATATTATAGCGCTTAATTGTCGCAGTGCCCAATTTTCCCCGCGCTCAATAGTCTTCGCCCAATTGTCTTCGCCCAATTGTCTGCGCTCAATTGTCGCGCGCTAAATTGTCGGGACACCCCAAAGCATAACAGTATATATGGAATATGGATATAATAAAATACAAATAGTATGAAATGATATATAGCGTAAAAACAGTACCAATATAGCAATTTAATAAATATATATTAAAATGAGATCTCGACAGCTCCTTACATGAGGCTATTATCTCTAGCTGACTTTTAGCTTTTAGCTCACGTGACCCTTCACTGGGTTGTGGCAATTTTAACATTAAGTAAACTGGGTGTATTCAAAAATTAAAAACCACGCCAATAGATGTTAATAATCATTGCCTTTATATATATAATAATTTAGCCTTTTTCACGAATTTGACTGTAATATCAATCATATATCATATTATTTTATAAATCAAATATAAAACATGAATAAAAGTGAATTTTAAATAAATGATGCATCATACTATTATATATTAATAGTTTAATTAACTTTACATTTGATTTTTGACATAAATTATTTATTCTAAAAAGCTATTCAGTAAGTTGCTTAGTTCTGATTTTTATTATTACTTAATTTAAGGGTTAGTGAAATTGATAGGAAAACATACGTTTAGATAATTTTAAACAATAACCGTCGGAATCGATAATTTCTCCGATCATCAGTGAATACCCTAAATTATTAACTTCCAATTTTAGTTTCTCATTAGTCAATATTTATACGTTTAATGGAAGAATAATCAACAAAAACTTACACATTACCAACGGTTACCTTAATAATAGCTTCAATAGTACTATGTATGATTTTTCCTAAATTTGAGTCGATACAAAAATATAACCATACCCTTTAAAAGTCTTACTCCAAAGGCATGATCTCTTTTAGCACACTGTTGTCAGATAATGTTCCATACATAATAATTTCAATGGATAAAAATAATAGAAATTATATAAAATAATAATAAAATTAGTAATTATATTAATGATTATGAATAAGAGTATATAATATAATATTGAATATTTTAACTATAAATAATGACGATTTTAATCAATTTAAATTTCAACGATAGGAATAATTTATAATTTTCTACAAAAATATTTTTTTTTTCTAAACATTTAGAAATCATAGGTAAGCGCTTTTGATTTTCTAAAATTTACTTAATTATATTCAAAACATAAGCAAAAAATTGTTTTATTTAAAAGTACAGATATAAATTTATATTTTAGATTCATGATTAAGAATGGCTAAAGAAATGTAGTTGTTTTCAATGTTTTTTTTTAATGTTTGGTTATCACCTTTATTTGGAGCATAAAAAATACTTAATCTTCAACTTTGAGAGTGGTTTCTATTAGCAAATTTGATATAGTGAATCCTTTGTTTAAAAATCCTTTGTAAAACTCACAGTTTTCTATATTAATTGAAAACATTTTTTAAAAAAGTGAAACAAATATTTATGCTACATAAGTAGCTATTTGATATAAACGTATTTATATACAAATTTATTTGTTGAAATTAATTACTTAAGTATCATGAAGAATTTTAATTTTTAACAAATACTTAATATTCATATAATGAGCATTATATTTTTTTGATAACTTACAGTTTTCAATATATTTTGGAGCTTTCTAATATATTTGTAGATATTTAAAATGTTGACGTTTTTTTGTTTATTCATTTGTTTATTATTCGATTAAAGGTTTGAAATAATTAAAAACCAGTTAAATTAAAAATAAAAACACTGTTTCCGCTTAGAATCATTTTTTTTTCGGGCATAAATAAAGGTTTTTTTTTATAAATTCAAGTCTAACACGTCTATAACAGATCATTGTACCCAAGATCACTATAGATACTTAATGACGGAGTAAATTTTATACAACAAATAAAGTTCCCAGGTTTTTATTTATCCGTGTAATTATTATGTCTATGTTTATACATAGATTATTGCTTACATATTCAGGATATAAATATTGTAAAATAAATATTATTTAATATGACGTATGCGTCAATAGTACATTATTAACTAAACAATTTAAAAAAATATATATAGTAAAATAAAAGTAAAACTGCTTATACGTTAATTTTGTTTAGGAAAAAACGATGCAGATAATATTTCTAAAAAAGATGTCAACGAATTAAATAATTGCTACAGTGAGTAATATAGCAGTTTTTAATTAATTCAACTATTTTAAGTTCTATAGACAATATAAATTATAATATTATAATTGATGAGGTGTTATAGAACATGCATAAGTGCAAATAGTTTAACTAGTAAACATTATTTATAATTTCTAAATATCACTTCATATGTGGTTTAAGTCCTACTTTATAATTTCCAGATGTCTTTCTTAAAGACTGGTTGTCTCATGTCGTATTATGCTATCAGGTGCGCGTTAAAGCAAATTTCTTATACCAATGTACCCAGAATTTTTCCATTGTTCTTTGCACTAAAAATGTTCTCAAGCTTTCTTACATAAACTCTAAATATTCTTAGTGAATATAGGAATATGACAGTATTTAAATCAGAGAAAAATAGCTCTAATTGAATAAATTTAGTAGTGATTCAGACAATCATAGTTTATTTTACCGACACTTTATTAGAGTTGGAAAAACTAAATCAAACATATTACATGTACTTTTGAAAAATATTAAGTTTGAAGAAATCTAAAAAAGAAAAAGTAGAAAATTAAAAGAATAATCAATTCACTAAAGACTCTTTAAATGACCACGAAGTGTATGGTATATTATAATCGCCGCATTAGTTATAATATTAAGTTTGAAAGTTGCTAAAAAATATGGAACTCTACAGCCGTAAGTAGAGACCTCAAGATTCTTGGGTTCGTTAAACCTAACATAACTCCCTTCGCCTTTGCCATCTATCCCTGTACTTACTACTTCTACTTTGTACACTCGATCTTTGACTAAGAAATTGTTATTTAGCATCTTTAGTAACCTTATAAAACTACACATGTAACGATATAAAACCTACCTACTATTATTCATAGCTTTTTAACTAAAAGTTAAGTATCACCTTAGTTTAACAGTATTTTTAATACTTCCAATTTGCTACCCTTTATTTCCTTCTGTATACCATCCTACTACAAAAAAAATTTATTTTAGTTTTATTTTTTATTCAGCTTGGTCATGCTAAAGTTTTTGATAGTTAATATTATCATTTATAATATACTGATACAAGTTATATAAATTTTGGACGGTTAATATCAGTGTTTATCACGAATTATTATTTTTAACCATTAAATTAGCCACTTGGATGCCTCATTATTAACTAACTTCAATAACTAAAACATATGATTATAATATAAAATTTTTATTGCAAATAATTTTATAAATAATATCACTATTTTGTAAAATATTATTAACTATTTTTTTTTTTTTTTTTTTTTTTTTTAGCACTTTATTCAAAAAATGAAGCTAAAGATTACAATTTCATGGTTGAAAGTAGGTTATTTAATCATACATTTTTGATTTATAAAAGATAATTTATCATAACTTAAAATGTATTAGAATTTTAAGCTATCAATAATAAATAAATATGAAATTGTTATTAAATTATTTAAAAGCTTTAAAGAAATTCCAAAAGAATGATATGAAATAATAATATATTATATAGAATGTTGAGTTTCTTTACAATTATTTACGGTAAAAATAATAAATACAATATTGTTCTATAATTGCATGCATATAAACATAAACATTATTTTTATTTTTTAATATTGAACATTATTACACATTTTTATTAAAGGAGACAATAGTAAATAAAAATTACGTACTAATTTTATTTTCGAATATCTTAATTGATTAAATAAAAATGTTTAAAAATACATTTTATTCTTCTAATATATATATATATAAGTATATAACTAATGAAACTTTATCGATATTTATTTCAAGAGCTTTTACTTCACTTATTTGTTGAAAGTTGTAATTTTAAAATAGGTTATACATTAGGTACCTTAATGTTTATTAAAATTTTTTAGAAATTATAAATTTATCAAAACTGATAGATAAAACAGATTATGAGTTTAATTTAGTATTTTAAATTATAATAAAAATGTGAGATTTTAATAGACAATAAATCTGTATGATAATGTGTTTTATCAGCTATAGCTTGAGCCATAGGATTTATCAGAAGCTGAAGTTAAATTTTAAGCAGTGTTAACAATATTTGTGTTAGCATTTAAAAAACTTTAGGGATTTTGGAATCTATAATATACAGGAATTTTATAAAAATAGAGCATTATCAATAGATTACAAAATGGTTATTCCCACAACTTTTTGCTAAAAAATTTCGAGGATATTTTTTAGTTGTATGTTGAACTGTTGATCACTTGTTACCACAAAGAAAACATTCAAAATAAATATTTCTATAAGTACGCAAAAAACTGTCTTGATTAAATTGTCGAATATGAAAATTAACTAGTATAAATTCACTACAGTTGGAAATAGATATTTTATTTTCAACAACCATGCTTAATTGACCTAAGATTTAAAGTATTATTAAAAATTTGATCCATTGCTTAAATGCTTAATGTAATTAAAAAAATACAGCTTAATACGTTTTTTTTTTTCAAAAAATTAACTTAAAAAACAATTTTAATAACAATACCGTTCATATCCATCATATAGAATAAGCATAAAACATTTAAATATCTCTCAAATTTATTTTGTATTCGAAAATGCTGTATGTTTTACGGCTACAAGTTGGGCATCGTCGTTCATTTAATTTTAGGATAAAAGTTATAAAGCTTATCAAGTATAATAATAATAATGCTAACATAGTTAAATTGAAATGTTAATCTAAAAAAGAAACAACATTTAATACAATTATATAAATAAAACATCTAACAATCAGAAGTGTGGTCAATAAGTTGCATCTCATCTAAATACACCAAGCTAATATTTAACTAATTTAAGATTATTATACAATGATTGTAAGGATTATAGATTATTACACATAAATAAATGAAAACATACTAATAATTTTTATTAATTATATAATATGTATCTTTTTTACTTGTATAACCGACAGCGAAGGAAGATCTGTTTGAATAATACTCCTCCTCCGCTGCTATAGTTTATTGTAGTTTACAATTTAATACATAATAGTATAATACAAAATATAATATATATATATACTTTCCTTGTAAACATGCATTTTGTATTGGTGTTCAATATAATCTTATGTATTACAGTTTTTGAAGAATTCGATTCCTTCGATGATTTTATTAAACAAACAAAAATATCAAGTATGTTGATAATTGACCCCTTATCACCAATACTATAAGAGAGTAAGACATTAGACATTCGAAAAACAAATAAAATATTAAAGTATTAACGATACACAATTTTTAAACTATTTCAAAAAAGTTGTCAATAATATATTACACAATAGTTATTTTCAAAATAACATTAATAATATGTAAATTATGTAATATAACATAAAAATAATGAATATTAAATTATTATTATTTATATAGTAATTGCTTTATCTTATATTTACTATTATCATATTATATTTAATTTATATCAATAATCATATTTATACTAATATTTTAAATCCAATTTACAGTCAAGTTTCTAGGTTAGTAAATTTAAACTTATTTATGCTAAATAAAGATAATTTGAATAGATTTTTTAATAAAATAGTCAAAATATGATATAAAACTATATATAAAGCTTTTTATTGAGTTACTAATTCTCACCTAGTGCATATTTTTTTAATTAAAGATGGTTCAGATAAAATATAAATTTTTTACTTTGTTTTCCATTGTTGAATTAACTTAGATAATTCTAAAAGCAATACTCTGTGGATTTAGAAAGCTTTTATTATTTTAGTTGAATTTTCCATATACCTATTATACAAATAACCGTAAACAATATAATTTATGTGTAAAAAACGTTAAAAAACCAACAAAATTATAAGATGTCAAGATGATGCACATTTCCAATGAGGATTTATTATTTCTGTTAATTTAATATGCATTTTATACACTTACATTTGTCTGACAACTTGTATTTATTATTTTAATTGTATAAGTATAACAATTAATAACAACATATTTTTTTAAAATTATTTGTGTGTGCAGAAGGCATAGGTAAGTGACTTATAGTCAACATTTTTAAGTAATGTTTGATATTAGATCTAAGATTATTTGAAAAATACATCCATCAATTAGTTATTCAAAATATTTGTATTTATATTTTCAATATCACTCTTAATATTGTAAAATCATCTTTCTTGGAAGAGAATATTATTTATTAATATAATTTTCATGGATTACAATTTACAGATGTATTCCATCTAATTAAATTACTCGTAGGTACATTAATGAATAATGATATAAAATTAATTTTTACGTTTTTTTTATATTTGTACATTTTAGAAGGTCCACGTAAGTAAATCATTAACATAATATTTTACTAAAACTTCTAATCATTTTTTTGACTGATCTTCAAATCATTGGTGGAGTTTCTGACTTCTGTTACCAAATTGTTGGGAAACTTCAGAACTAATCTTACTTAAATTAATGCATATATCACTTTTATGATGTTTTTCCTTATTAACAGTTATATTCTTAAATTATTACAGTTGTAAATAATAAGGAATTATACAAAGTCTTTCTTGAAAGTAAGTTTTTTTTTAAATAATTTTAATACTTTTTTATTTAAAATGATTAAATATTAAACTTTATGTAAATATTTTTTTATTTATAAATTACAATATTTTTGGGCGGAAAATAATAATTTCAATAAAATCTAAATATCAAATATATTTTATTACTTATATGTTATCATAGTTTTATTCACCCAAAATAAAACTTGCATAAAAGTTTCATCATCATCTATGATCCTCACTGATTCTAAAAAGAGGAGTAATCTATAGACAACGAATATGATGCGTTATCTGGTTGCAAGATCATATATAATTTATTATAAAAATAATATTATAATTTATAATATACCTATTGGATACGTATTTACATATTGTTATAACTGAAAGCTAGGGACTTAGGAGTTTGCATATTTTTCAATAATTATTCAAAACATAACTAGTAATATGGAAATTTGTTTCATACTAATAGGAGTTTAAAACTTAAAATGTATATTTTGCATATTCAGATTTTTGTAATTAAAACATTACATGACATAAAGAATAATATTTTTATATTAACTTACTATAAAATATTTGATATTAATTTTCTCGAAATTGAAAAAAATAGATTAAAATTATTAAATTTAAATGATTAAATAATCTATTTGCCATGGGTGTTTTCCCAATTATCTGTGTGTTGTGAAAAACACATAGTCAGTTAATAAGGAGTAATATAACTAGTATGTATAATATTCTAGACTACAGAAGATACAGTTTTTTGTAGTAAAAATAAAAATAAAAATGTCTTATTAATTAATTATTTATTTATTTATAATTTTGGGTTTTTTAATGAACAATAAAATATTTTCAAGAATATATTTTAGCATATTTGTATATTTTTAGAGCATATTTGATAATTTTTAATGGCATAAATGCATGCATATTTTATGGTATTTTAGAGTATGAAGTCCCCAGCCCTAGTTATAAGTTAATTACTCTCAAGCGTAAACGACATTATTGTTAAAAATGATGTATGCAATAAAAACAAAAGAAAAGTTACACAACAATATTTGTGTCATCATATCCTCATCATTTTATGTTTTTTCTTTGTGTCATAATTTTTCCTCTGCTGTGATGCTTGGCTCTTCCTATGACAAGAAATAAAATTTTAAATACATCGCCATCAGACATATTAAGTATTAATATTTAATACTGTAGTACAAAGTAGGCTGAATGCACATAACATTTCCGTTGATACAAAACATGTTCTATAGGTATACTAGGTTTAATGTCTAACCATTGTATATAAATAAAATAATAAAATGTAGATTTAAATTTTTTTACTGTTTATTTATTTAACCTTACTTATAGTTTATATTATTGAGTTTTCATAATATTGTATAAATTAAATATAAATGGTTTTTTTCTCTTGACATTATAATACAATATTTTGATGTATCGTTAGTTGTGACTGTTGTCAGCTTGAATAATTATTATATTTTCAGATCCAATTACTTTGAACGATTACCATGAATTACGAAATCGTAAGTCAAATTATTTAACTGCATTATTTCTAGTCTCTTTAACACATACATCATATATTTAAAGTTCTAATTACATTATATACTAAATATGATCAAAATCAAATTATATATATATATATATATTTTTTTTTCATTTAATGACATTAGGTCATATTTTTGTATGAATTTAATATTTTATTTTACACACTGTTCATAATACGTCTAAAAAATAATTTTCATATTATTTTATTTGTATGCATTTTTATATAATGATATTTAATGCAATTCAATTCAACTAGGATGGTAGTTTATGACTTATGATAAAATGTCTATGCGTTTTTTAATTTAATATCAACGACACGAGTCACAAATAATGACGTAATATAATATATAAAGGTATTGTAAAAGTCAGGAAAATTAATAAAGTTAACATTGTTATTTAATTAGTATAATATTTTTCAGCTTTACCGCTGGCACATGAAACATTGTATTCATTGTATTCGATTAGATTACAAAAACTAGGTAATTATTTAATTCTCTCATACTTTAAATTATGTTAAATTAGAATTATACGTTTGTTAATCATTTTCTTACAAAAAACTGTTAAATAAGATTGCCAAGCCTAATAACATTTACGTAAAAGTTGACTCAAACATAAATTTTAACTTTCAACTTTTTAACTTATAAAAAAACATGCTCCGATAGTCCGACGAGTCCAACGCACTTCATTCAATTCGAAATAATCTGTAGGTTGCCAACCCAGGTTGATTCACATAAATGAATACTCGTAATATCTGACCCAAAACTCACTTGAAATATATTGGTGACACATAAATTATATTTTATTGTAGCTTGACCTTGAAATACATAGTAATGATGAACTATATATTTGTAGTAATATGAGACATATATATATTACGGGTAAATTATATGATGATGATTTTTTCAATGTATTTTCCAATCAAAAAGGTCAACACGAAGGACTTTGAATCAAGAATGTACTTGTATTTGATTTTTTTTATTATTTCATGTATTTAATATCTCTTTATTATAAACAATTATAAACGACCTAAATCGATATGGACACTGTGCGTTTATTTTAATGTGAGTGATTTGTCACGTAAAAATTTAAATGAGCAACGATATGTGTGATTAACAAGTATAGGTATTGATAAAAGTGTGAATGTCAATCTTAAGTTAGTAACATTATAACTAACTGAAATCACTGAAATTTTCTTCTAAGACCCTTAAATCAATATCGATATAATTGGAAAAAAATGATTATGTTTTAGTTTAACAGGTCGATAACCAATCAATTTTAATCATGTGCTTTCCGCTGGCATAAATTATTTTCAATTTTTAATTCATTTAATTTTGATATAAATGTATTATTAATGTATTTTTAGGATATATTCCATTATATCAAACTTTATGGAATGAACAATTGCAAACATTATCGCATCATCCTCATCCATGTAAGTATTCGGAATTAAAAATAATGTGTATACTGTGTAGACTTGTACCTAACCTACAATATTTAATTTTGATGAATTAAGGTTTTGTTTTAACTAAATATTATTAAACGGGTCATACATGATATAACTTTCAAACAATTTAAAAAGTACTCAATATTAAAAAAAAAATAATTAGGATACAGTTTACTGTTAGGTTATAATGTCTTAATTTTTTGTTTTGATTTTTGAACCACAATACTAAAAAGCGACACTTCTCTTATTGTGGGCAGTCCTTCTCCTTATGTATACGTATCGCTTAAAGTATATCATTAATAAAATATTAAAATACATTATTACGTGCTCAACTAAAGGATTCCTTCCTTTACGTTTATTACAAGGCCCTACTTTTCCTGATTTCTCGTATAGTGTATAAAAAATACTTAACTAGTTTAAATTATATTTTCTTCCATCCTCTGTATAGCTTATTCTTCCTTATTCTTGATTGATAGCACCTTTTCCATGAACTACCCCACCCCAATTTTCTTTTTTCCCCAACTTTCACTTTATGATGGAGTCTGACTCTATTTATTCACCGAGAATGACCTCTAACTCCCTTCTAGAATGCTACCATCTATTGTATCTGAACAAGGTCAGGTGTGCTTAGCGTCGTACTCTACCACTCCACAGTCCACAAATGTATTAGAAACCTGTCGTTACCAAAACTTTTAGTGAAGAAACCAGATTTCTAGCAAAATTCACCGGGTAGTTAAACTTAACCAAAAACAGGATGAGGGGTAACTTTTAATATGTATTGTGACTTGTGAGGTTATTCCTAAAAAGTTGTCCCAAGCAACCGATACATAATATAATTGTGTTATCATAATAGTACCTAATCAAAATAAAACGGACCGTCAAAATCTACTATTTTTTTTTGTAACTGGATTTTTTAAAAGTCTGTGTCTATAGTCTAATAACTTATGATTAATTTAATTTCATAACTATAGTAACCTTTTTCATAAAATATTGTGTTTTTAATCATAATTTTAAAACATTTAATTAAAAAAATTACCACAATATGGGATAAAATCATTACGTTTTTATTAGTATGCTATATTTTTATACATACTTACGTTTTATTATTTATTAAAATAATAAATATTATGATAATATTTATGTATTATAAATTATAACATTTTTCATTTTTATACATTTTTCTTTCAAATTATTTTGAAAATATCAAATATGTATGGATTATACAGTATAGGGTCTTGTTAATCCGAACGGGTTTGAGGATATCAATTTAAAATTTAAAAAATCAACTTTTTTGCTATTAAACTTTAAATTAATTTTTATCTGTAGTTGAAAAAGACAATGAATATAATATTACAGTTTAAATTATTATTATTATATTAAATTACTCTTCTGCAAATTCGTTTAATTAAATTATTATTGTTTTGCGTCTACGAGAAAATAAGTTTAGATATAGTAATAGTACCTATAGGCTGTAAATTTTAATTATTCTTTTAAATAAATAATATATATATATATATATATATATATAAAACAAATAATGTAATGATGCGATAATTCTCAAGCTCGTTTAGATTATCACGTCTTAAGATTAACCAGTGATCGGATTAACAAGGACCTGACTATATTCAAGTTGTTATATCTTATAAGTTATAAATATAATTTAGTTTGTTTCAACAAATTTTGATTTTATATAGTAATATCGAAAATACATACGAATTATTATTAATAAATTCATATTTCTCCACAGAGTCAATATCTGGAAACGAAGGTCGAATAAAAACCATTTTATTATATTCTACTAATAAGGAATTTAATAAATTTTATTAATTATAAGTAGTAGTCGTAGAATTCTTTGCTCCATTATGGATTGCTTGAACCAAATAATAAGAATCTAGTAACAATCGTTTGTTGTACTATTTTAATATCATAAGCTTAAAATATTTTTTGAAAATATATTATAAAATTAAATTAAATTATATATTATAATCAATGTAATATTTAAATAATAATGATGCATGTTTATTCAAATTCAGATTAAAAATGTTTCAATTATAAAAATATAACTATAACTGCAATAAATAAATTTAAAAAATAAAATAACTACTGATAATGATTTTAAATTAAAATTACGGGAGTTAATTTAAAAAAATTAATATTTAATATGCGTATTTAAAATTTTAATTAATGGCTATTAAATAGTTACCTAACGTTCTAACCTATTTGCATCATCTTAAACTTCTTAGTCAAAATAAATATTTAAAAAAAAACGGTTTGTATTTAAATTTATTGAAAAAAATATGAAGTTAAGTACAATAATACCGTAAAAAAATACAATATATTTATAATTACACAAATAAAATACAAGAAATCAACTTCTAAAAGTTGAATCAAGTTGGTACATGTTTGCTTATATCAATAACATTATTCATTCTTTTTTAAATTCTGAAAAATGTGTTGCAATAAAAATTATAATTTTAGTTAAATATTTTTGATAAACGTAATAATTAATTTGTAATCTATTGGAGAAAATTGAACTTTGGTAGTTTTTAAAATGTTGGTGTACCTATTTATATTGTTTTACATTCTGATTTCTGACACTATATGAATTCAACTAAGTATGATTTTAATGACGAAATTGATGATACAATGTTTTTTGTGCTATCATTTTGCTGATCCCACAATACATTCTATGTTTAGAGTATGTGTTTCTGTCAAAGAATCTACAAAGTATTTGTAGTGGATTACACTCAAACGTTTAAAACCCATTGTTTTAAATTCGTTGGAGTTTTTATGTCCGCTAACAATCTAAATAAATTGTTGCTCCTTTATTTTAAATCTAATATTATTACATTAAAAGTAATAGCCTGCAGGAACTTGAACTAAAAACTATTCTTTAGTTTCACAACAAAGTCCTTCAAAAATCCATTTTTGCAGAAGTATTCTGCTTGTATTATTTTTATGTTAAAAAATAAACTTTCGTTTATTTTAAAGATTTTTCTAGTTTCTCCAATTTTTTTTTTTTGGTTTTTTGCCTCAATTCTGAGAACAAAATTTTCTTAAAAATAGTTATTCCAGTACATGGTAGTATTTCTGTTTATTTTAAAATCTCACCCTATTATAGAAGTTTACTTGCTTCTTCTTCAGTTTTAGGTAGAGACCAAAAGTATATAGACCTTGATAATATTAATAACTAATTAATAAAATTGAAAAATTAATTATAAAGTAATAAGCAATTCTAAACGTGGTGATGTCGCTCTAAAACAACAGCATAAACTAGTTTGTGGTATAAAAAGCTTGAAACTAGTTCAAATATTTTCAAAAATTGTATTGGATAAGTGTAGATAATTATAATATACATGATGAAAAAACATTTTAAATCCCTACGAATAATACTTTTTGAATAACAAATAACTAAAATCATTAATTTTGTTTTTATTAATAATTGCTACGCCATCCTAAATTATTGTAATTTACAATTACAGACACGAGAGTAACTTATATGAAATCTTGAATTAAATTTTCAAAAATTTTGACCAAAATTATTACAGCAAATTATTTTAATTAACATTTGTAGAAGAAAAAAAACTAAAACTGTTTCCAATTTTATATCTGCAAAAGTATAAAAAGATCAAAAACAGTAGACTATTTAAAATAAATGTATGATGTATATAAAATAATAAAATAAACATTGTGTAAAAATATTAAGTATCTATAATGGTTAGGTATTTATTTTTTATTTACAGCAAAGTAATAAAATCAATTTCGTCAATTACTAATTTTACATAGCCAATCAAAATACAGTAAAAAGCACATCACACAACGTATAGATGAAGTGGCTATTACTGATCACATGGCTCAATAGTTATGAAAATGTAAACTGTAAAGTGACTTATATCGCTTAGGTATACTAATACGTCTAAACCTTTGTCATGACAGATCGCGTCAGTATAAAATGCATACGCGTAAATGTTGTAAAGACCATCATAATGTTTTTAATATCCCCGCGTGTTTCTACGTGATTAGTATTTATTGCGCTATTAGGTATGTAATATCAATTAGGTGTAATTAGGTGTACTTCATAAAAAGTATATATTAATATATTATGATAATAGTGTATTATAATAATTTTAAAGTATTTGCCGAAACACAATAATATGACACAAAGTGCGCATAGATTGTTATTTATCGCCTACCGTTGATAGGTAATGCTAACGATTTGCCTAGTTCAACTACCTATTTATAGGTATGGTTATTATAATAAACCTGTGCGCGTATACAACCAACTATTATATATATTATGATTTATGAGTTATGAGTTATGACTTACGAGTTAACGACATAATATAATAATTGTGTCACATGAGAAAACCACTTTTGGCGTTTCATCAACGACGTAAATTTCATTTATTTGATGATTATAACTTATAAATTATAATAATATACCTAACTACCTAAGTACCTAACCTTACAGGTACGATAAAGTTATATTTTATCGTGGTATCCTATGGGTTATATCGAAATTTTAAATAATATAGGGTATAGGTGGTTTATCCTGTAAACGTGACCGTTATATAATACTATAATATTACGTATTTGTATTTTGCGTTCTATGTTTAGGTACTCATCTGTTAAAAATTGGGAACCAATGATTCTTCTTATAATGGTTTCTACCAGTGGTTTTCAATCTTTTTAGTACCACGACCCAAATTTCCCCCAAAAAATCTTTTACGACCCACATAGGCCACATGGTTTCACTTTTCAAGAAGCAATTAAATAAAAAAAAAATTATTAAGTTTTAAATTAAAAAAAAATAATAATTTAATAATTTAAAAAAAATATAATAATAATATAATATAATTTTAATTTTTTTAACAATATTTGTTTATTAGGTTTAAATTATTATTTTTATCATTGTATAGGTTTATAATCAATATATTTTTACAATTGTACTTATAATAAATAATAATAATACCATAATAATGTATTTAATAATAATTTAACATACATTTCTTGGTATCTGTATAATTCAAAAAATTGTTCGCGACCCACCAAAAATTGACTGACCAGTGAGTCGCGACCCACAGTTTGAGAAACGCTGGTTTACACAACGCGGATTAAATCCGGCGCGTCAGACGTCACCGACTATCACTCCGCGTCCTGCGTGGCTGCTTATCGTTTACTGTGTAATCAGAGTGCTTAAAATTACTATAGAAGATAATAATGTTATTATACACTATGGTGTTGTTATTTAAATACAAAACCGATAACCGGTTGTAATATTTATTATTATTAATTATTAATATTATTGCACTTTCAAGTTTTGACCGAGTTTTAATCCGTAGTGACTTTCATTCGGTGTTTATCGTCTGTCTGTTTACTGTTTAGTATTTTCTAATCTTTATCAATTGTTGGTATGTAATAATTATTGTCCGGACTCCGGAACGCAAACAACACACAGTCAAGTACAGGTACATCTCTTTATTAGTGTTTTACTAAGATATCTATAGTTTATATTTATAAATTTTTTAATTTTAATATTATATAATTCCTTGTAGTTAAAATTATTACTGAATTGGGTTTGTATCATTATATTCATGTAAAATACTAAACAAATAGTAGTTTTATTAGTTCAATTTAACATTGTTAGAAATAAATTACTTTTTCTACTAAAAGTCACTTATTTATTTATTATAATAGCTTAAGTAACTCTTCAATTTTTTTTAAAATTATTACATTAGGTCTTACGCAGGTATGTAAAATCTGGTTGATATTATAGTTCTATAACAATCTTTTTTTAGTTGAATTTCTTTTAATTGGCTATTTAACTGATTTTAGAATATTGTAAAATATTCTTAAATCAATGATATTATGTATAGTATTACACATTACATGTATTCTTAAATATATCAATTATATCATTAACTATCTAAAATATTAATTACTTTTTATTTTTAAAGTATGCCTATTTTATGTAAGTCCAAGAAAGTTTTCTATGATTTTAAGATATTTTTATGATTTCCTAGTATAATTAAATAATATTTAGTCTAAAATACTAGCAATAATAATTAATTAAATATATCAATTTATTTTTATTATTACTTTAAACTTTTAAGTTTATTTTTAATAGGTAGGTATATACTAAAAATTTTAATCAACAAGCAAAAGTATAAGACTGATAAGGTATACAATTTTTATAAAAAATTCAAAAGTTAATTTACCTATTCCCATTGCTTAATACATTTTATTGTTGATTTTAATTTATAATAACAAATTAATATACTTATTATATTTGGTAGTTTTTAATTAAATTACAAAATAGTAAATACATATTCTATATTCTTTGTCTTCAATATCATGAATACTATACTCAGTAGCCTATAACCTATTGTATCAATAACTTTTTTTTTATTATAGATTGTAATAACATTTATATCATATTATAATGTTTAATCACTACTTGTTTTTATATTTAAAATAATTTTAAATTAATTAACCATTCTGTGTTTAAATAAATTTAAACATAATGTAAATTCCATGCTCTTAATTTTCATACAACTTGATTCACAAATCATCATGTTATTAAAAATATTAAGTTAATTATTTTTTTTTAACTAAACTAATAACTACAAGTTTAAATAAATTAGTATTATTAAAAGTTTAAAAACATGCAATTTATTCTGAGCACATGCCTTTGTGCTCCTGTGGAATTTAGTTTGTGTTATGTAGATAAACAATAATAGTAAATTTAACATTCTAATTTATGATGGCTTATAGGTACCAGGAGTTTGCAATTAACTTGGATTCTATATACTTTTAAAACATTTTATTTAAATCTAAAAAGAAACCAATTTATAATAGAAGTTTTTATTATTTGAACTATAACAATTATCTTCTAACTTTTAATAATTTGATCAAAATAAAAATCTATCTTAAAATTAGATTAACTATTTATTAATTATGCTAAAGTATAAAATAATTTAACTAGGTATTCAGTTTTCTATCCTAATGCTATCTGATTATTAACCACTCATAGTTACATATATATGTTATCTATAGGAAATATGCTTTTAGGTCTTCATTTATTAATTTAAATATTTTTTTGTTTTTAGTATAAATCACAATTATTTCTGTTATTTTTTACAATATTATAATTTACTAATTTTAATCATAACCATGATATAAAGCAAAATTAAGTAAATATATTATGTATTAATTAATATTAATATTTACAGATACTCAAAAATCAAACTGGCCGATTAATATTAAAATCAAACGAAATGGATAAAAGGCTATTAAATGTTAGCCTGTTAGGCTTGGCCTTCATGTTTGTTTTCACTGCATTTCAAACAATGGGAAATATTGAAGTAAAAAAACTCATATTAATATTGTTACTTGTAGAATTTAGAGTGGCTTGGAAATAATTTTAACTTTAAAAGACCCTTTTATATGAAGCTACTTAACAGCACATCTGTGAAATTCTACTGGTAGTAATGTGTGGGTGGCTATATAATTATTATCTATAGATTAATTTATTATTAACCAACTTTTAGTATTATCTATAAGATTTAATTTTGAAATATATGGCTTTAATATTTGTAAAAAATTAGACTAGAAGTATTGAATATTGACAATCTAGGTTTAAGATCTTACTATATAATAATAATTACATTTAAAAATATTATAGCTTATTTACATAAGCTTATAAATAAAAAAATTTAACAATATGCATTGAGAACAAAACCAAAAAATGGTACTTATATGACATGTATGAAGTGTGTTTTAAAATTGATTGGAATTTTAGAAAACTTTGTAATTTGTGTACATCAGTTTTATCCTTTTTAAAATAGACCATATTAGATATTATACACTTGTGCCAATTCTCAAAACATTTTTTTTTTTTAATACTGCACACAAACAGAATTGAACTAGCAATTTGGTCTCATCATTAATCATTTGATCAATTGGAAAAAAATCATGATGCACCATATTGCTATAATTGAAGAATACAAAATTACAAAATTCCGATTACTTTTTGAACACATTTTGTACCTTCCACTGTGTTAATTGAATGTTGTTTCATGCTTATTTATACAATTATTATTTTTATTTTTTTTCAGAAAACTATACTGAAAAGTATTCAAGATGATTATCCGTCATTTACTGGTGATGGATATACTAGTTTGTCCATTATCTATATTATGTTTGCTTTATGTAATTGGATATCTCCATCGATTATTAGTTTTGCAGGTTCTAGAATAGCTATGTTTATTGGAGCATGCTGTTACACGTTTGTAGTTACTTACAAATAATATAGTTATGTCTTATAATAAATTTATACTGAATATAAAAATTTGTTTTAGTATGTTCTTAGTATCATTTCTTTGGCCGACTACCTTTTTACTTTATTTTATGTCTGCAATAATTGGTTTTGGTGCTTCAGTTATTTGGACAGGACAAGGAGCATATTTAACTTTAAATTCTGATTCTTCTACAATGTCTAGAAACTCAGGAATATTTTGGGCGTTATTGCAAATGAGGTATTTTAACTATTTAATTATTTGTAATATTCATTGTAACTAATATTATAAATATTACTATAGTTTTTTTTTTGGTTTTAGTATGTTTTTAGGAAATACATTTGTGTTTTTTGCACTTCATGATAAAAATCATTTGGACGAATCAACAAGAACATTAGTCTTTAGTGTCCTCATAGCTGTATGTTTTTTGGGTACATTATTATTTTTACTTTTACAATCCCCTGTTAGTTCAGAAGGAACTGAAAATGAACGAGGAGAAACATTATCACCTATTCAAGAAATAAAAAATTCTTTGTCCCTTTTTTTAACTGAAGATATGTGCTTATTAAATATGTCATTTTTTTTTACTGGTAAGTGAAAAATTATTAAAAAAATATTTTCAGAAACATAATATGTATATACTTGTCATATAATTGTTTTAATTTCTTTTGCAGGTCTACATTTGTCATTTTATAGCGGTGTCTATAGTTCAAGTATTGGATTCACTACAACAATGGGGACCAACAGCAAACAGCTTGTGGGTTTATCTGGAATCTTGATTGGTGTTGGCGAAATTTTAGGTTAAAGCAATGTGACTTTTGTTTCAACAATTACAATACATTCCAATTTTTGTAGGAGGTTTTCTGTTCAGCATTTTGGGTAAAAAAACTTCTGATAACAGCGTTGAATCTAAAGGATTCAGTCATTCAGCAGTGGTTGCTTTAGGTTTTATTATAAATATTGTTGCATACGGTTTAATATTTATAAATTTACCAGATGATTCGCCATTTGGTGATACAACAGCTAAATCATTTATTGAACCTAAGTAATTATATTAATTGATTGTATATTAACTTAAACATTGATAACTAATATGAAGTATACATTTAAATATCTAATATTTTAGTCAGTACCTGGCAATTTTATGCAGTTTTCTTTTGGGTTTTGGCGACAGTTGTTTCAATACCCAAATTTACAATGTGATAGGACAAAGATATTCTGAAAATAGTGCTCCAGCTATGGCTTTATTCAAATTTATGCAGGTATATATTTTGTGTTGACCAGTTAATTTTGGTGTATATATATATATATATATATATATATATATATAATTGAATATTGTGTTAATATTAAATAAGTATTATGTTTAATATCATTATATTTTTTAGTCGATAGCTGCTGCTGTTAGTTTCTTCTACAGTAATCATTTTGGAATGTATGTCCAACTAACTTTGTTAGTGATCACATTAATCATGGGTACACTATCATTTTTCAAAGTAGATAAATCTATTGATAACCGGTAAGAAAAGTACATAGACAGCTTCATTCAACACAATTTTGGAATATCAAACATTGCATTCTAGTATATTAATTTTACATTCCAATTTTCAATTTTTTTATAAAATAATTACTTATTAGTTATCACATAACTTGTGTCATCTTTTTTTTTATATTAACACCAGCATTGATTTTATTATTAATTTATTGTAAAATCAATGATATCAGTATTGTGTATATTCAATTTTTTTTTTCAAATATTCCATGTGCCAAATCTGCTTTTTATTTATTTATTCATTAAAATATAATATATATATATATTTATGAATTTATCTTGGTTTTACTATTTATTTATTATTTATTGTTTTTTTAGATATAAAGAATTTTAGAATTTTAATGTTCATCGGACCAAATTATTTGAACTATACATTAAGCTATACGTCATGTAATATTAATACAGAAAATATATTTAAAAATAGTTTGAGTAATGAAGCAGTACAAAAAGAAAAAAGATCTCGATTTGTCATACTAAATATATATTTTGTTCTGGGGTTAATAATATTATAATTTTTTTTTTGATATTTAAAAGACTTATTCTTAATCAATATTATACTAACAAACAATATTTTTCAATGTTAACAGAAGTTGACATTTATTTTGTTTTTTTGTTTAATTGTATTTACTATAATTTAATTAATTGCCTTAAATTAACTTCTCACACTTACAAATATTGAGACATTATTATACAATCTATTATAATATAAAATATTAGATTGTTATTAGAAAATACCAAATAGTAGATTGTTGTTTATAGAAACTAATGTCTTGTCATTTAATGTATGAAAGATTTAAAGAATAAGATATTTTTTTATAATGTACCTAATTAATGTTAATCATATTTTTATATTAACTTATTTTATTTTATTCTTCAAAATTAAAAATCAAATAACATTAAATGTTTAAATTGTAGCAATATTGTATTTACAACCAGTGATACTTTATTTTTTATTGTATTGTGATATATTTTTATTTTATTTTTTAGTATAATTATATATAATATATATATATATATATATATACAAACATTTTTATATGGTTATGATTAGGTGAAGTTTTAGGCTCTTTCATAAGTTTTGATGAAGTCACATTTTCAATTATATTTTCTTGAAAATATTTAAATACTATTTAGGATCAAATGAAAAAATACATTATCATTATTGATAAAAAAAAAAAAGTGTACCCAATACCCAATGTCCATACTATAACTAGGTTGTACAATATTTATTTACTTAGTTTAAATTTATCAAGACAAAATAAATAACTTTCCTATGCAAAGTATACAATTGTATTTTGTAGATGATTGCTTAACTGTTGGTACCAGTTATTAACCAGCTTCTTTTCTAAATATGATGCAATTTATAATATTTTAGGGCTTTTTGTTGAAGTTAATAGTAACTACACAGTTGATTTCATTGATATAATCGTGTAAAACAAATTTTGAAATACAAAATATACATGTTGACATAATATGACATATAATACGGATAATGGACTATAGATTTTCTCTCATGAAATAATGATTTCTCTTAAACGTTTTTACAATAATTTTAAGAATATAATTGCACTTTTTTTTTTTTTAAAGGACTTTAAGTTTAAATTTAATAAAATCGAATTTTCAAACAAAAAATATCGATGTTGGGGTGATAAATTTCTAATTAAAATCGTTTTTAATCATAAGTACCTACAAATTACAGTGATTTCTAATGAGTGAGTGGTAATCTAAGCTCATTACATTCCGGTTTTTTGTTGGGATTTTCAATTGGACGCATGGTTTGGGTAAATAAGACTATAGATATTGTATCACTAACAGAATTTTCCATTTTTTGTTACACCAAATACCAAGTCGCCAAATAGTCGATAAACGTAAATATTTAAGCTATTTATTAATAGTCATTCCACAAAATTATACATAAATTTTTTAGTAAAAAATATTTGGCCGAGACTTAAATACTAAAATACCAAATTGATCTCAAATCTGATAACTGAAATAAAATAGGTATATAGGTAGGTACTTTAAAATAATAATTTTAAAATATTTGCTAAAAGGTAAATACATTAATATTAATTTAACTATCTTCCTTGATTAAAATGTATTGCCTATATTTCCCTAGTTTCTATAGTATTTTAATTCAAACCCAAAATGGATTGTAACCCTTTCTGTACATGCATGTCAAACAAAAAAATGTTCGTAATTTTATTTTCCTTGAATATTAATTAATTTTATGACTCTTTTTATTTTCTTATTAAACTTAAAAACATTTCTACGAGTTATCTTTTAGACAGTCACATTTGCCAATAAAAAATCTGTTTTAAATTGTAAAATATGTAGTTTCGTAGCAGTATTTATATAGTGCATTAGTATACCTATATAATAACTAGAGCTCGTATTTATAGGTAATGCATATTCTTTTACAATTCGCCTAGGATAATTTTTATTTTAAATGTCGACGTTTCGAAATGTGTAGATTCTATGGTTAACTAATATTTTTTTTTTTTTGCATATTTCTGAATGGTTGCATAAATGTTGCATATTCTACAATAATAATAATCATTATAGTTCTATCTTTATTCATAAAAAAAAAAATCATATTTACTATATATTCAATTATTATTAAAAGACGAGTACCAGCATGAAGGCCACGAAGTAATAAAAATAGGTTTCAAGTTTTCAAGCAGCATACCTTTTTTTGTACTTGGAAAAACTTTCTACGTCACAAGATACAATTGGTGTATATTTAAAATTTAAATCTTCAATTGATAGTTACTCATCTTCGTCACATTCCGTTACCTCGCCGTTGATTATTTTATCAATTTTTTTTTCACGTACGTTACCTTACCCCAGCATCCCCACATGCGATTTTCGTTTTTTTTTTTTTGGTAACATTTAGTATGAATTTGTATGACCATTTTTCAAATTTGAACGGATTCGGTATTCGCCACAAAGACAAAAAACTGGGGCGGTGCTGGAGAAATATTTCTGTGGGGGTGCTGGGGTAACGTATGTATATTTTTCAACGTAGAGTACCTACGGTTTTTCGACAAAACATTTTTAAGTTTAGATCTAGCGAGATCTATCCTTCTTCGAATTTAGTTTTATTAGTTTCTATGAGCAATAGCTAATAGACTGTTAAAACGTTTGATTTAATATATTATTATTTATTTAGATAATAATTTCCAATAATGATACTAGCGACATATCGTCCTTGTAGGTACATCAATTGTCTCAACAATAGAAACCCAAATTTGATTCATCGATAATTTATCGATTTACATCAAAAGTGAATATTTGTACAGGCGTAATATTAGTAATAGCATAATATTTTCAAACATTTGAAATTTTGAAACAATTTCATAAAAATAATTATGTATAATATATAATACTTTTATACTTACACAGTTACACGTTACATAATGTCATTAAAAAATGTTATTTTGAATTTTTTTAATAAACTTTTTTATAAATAAATTTTAGTTGTTATATTTTTGTAAAAAAATCATTTTACATATTTATATTGGAATCTGCATATTTAATAGATTTTTATTGCATTTAAATTTTTGACAATAAATAATTTAATTTTATTAAGCTCATTATTAACGTACAAGTAAGATAGATACGTAAATAGCAAATTTAAGTTGAATACTTTTATATAGGTAATTACTATATAGATAATAGATATGCACTCTGATATTAATATGATTTCTTATTTTCCAATTAGACAACCTCGAGCTGGGTCCCAAATTTAAAAATGGCATGAATCGTTACAAACGTATTTTACAAGGGCGCCCATATGGGGGAGCAAGTGAGGGACATGTCCCCCCCCTGGAAAATGTTGAAAAATTGTTTACACATGATTCGCAATGAGTAAAGATAGACTTGATGGATTATGCATGATAAGCGAACACAGGGAAAAGTTTGATAATAAAACGAATGAATACATAGAACAAGTAATAAATATATTTGGTGTTTAAAAATGAAATTTACAATTTTTATCTGTAAATTAATATTTTAATACATTTATGTTATTAATCAAATGTAAATTCATTAAATAACTTTTATGGTTAATTGGTAAAATAATGATTATTTCATAATTTTCTAGTTTGATATATAAAATATAATACCTAGTATAATGTTTAATTGTAAACCCCTTCCTAATTCACGGACATATTAAAAGTTTTGTCCCCCCTTGCAGAGAATTTTTCTATGGGCACCTTTGGTATTTTATCAAGTTACCTACATGTTTTGGGTTCCGGCATATTTATTAATTTTATTAAAATTCAGTATAATTTCTCTAGTTAATTAACGTTATTTATTTTTAATAGCATTTTTTTTTTTTTTTTTTGATTTGTTCCGAAAGCCTGAAATGAAGTGATATACTGATATGTAAATTGCAGTAACGTTTCCCAGTAGTGCGCTACTGCGGTGTCGACAATTATTATTATAGGGTTACGTACTTACGTCAACATTAAGATAAGATCATAAAACTATTATCACGGATCTAATTACTGTTGCAGGTTTTCCTTTTAACTTAAATACATGTTTCTTTATCTTCTAGTATAATAATATGATTAATATTCTATTAATTATTATAGTTTAGTATAAGTAGATTTATACTTTTTTTAATGTTTATTAAATTATTTAATATCTATACCTTTATAGATACTGCACTGCAAGATTATTTTTAAGAATTTTAATGATAATAATAAATCAATTTAAAATAAGCAATAAAAATTATATTTTATATTTATAACAATTAATGAATACTTTACCTATATCACGAAAAAAAAATGTAGTTAGGTTAACAGAATTTATATAAATTTAATATAATATCTTAAGTTATATTGTAGGATAAAATTTAAGATGATATTGTTATTCTTTTGTATAAAAAAAACAGCGATTTATTACTTAAAATGTATAAAATAGAATTCATTCCAAATTAAAAAGAAAATTTATTAACCACCAATATCTTCATTTTTGACATTTACATAATTATTTAAATTGATGTGCATTTAAAATTTTTTAGTTACATAATAATATCATAACTGATAAAGTTAATTAAATAATTACAAATACTTATTGTATATGTAATTTTTACAAATCGCGCTCACATTTTTAAAAATATGAAAAAAATATTCTTTAATGTATACCTATTTGTTAAAAAATAAAAGCTTTTCAGACAGTAGAAAATTTTTAATATTGGTTAAAAACAGATAAACACAAGTGCAAAAGACAAAAGAGCCCCGCATATTTTTTTTTTTTTTTTTATCACAGAGCTTGCAACAACACTTCTCATTTTCTCAGCTACCACATTGCCATTAATCTTTCATTGTCATTTGACTTAGAAATATTTTGAATTAAATAAACATTTAGAAATATTCACTGAAACTGTTGAAATTATTCACTGACCTATACGACTAAGTGTTCACAACACTGTAATTTACATGGAATTATGTATTTCTAAAGTAAAGAATTATTATGTCAAGACAAGGTTTAAGTGAAGCGACAAAAGAAAAATGATAAAACGACCCATCGTTTTACACATTTTTAGTTAAATAATTAGTCAAATATTTAAACATAATTAGGCACAATTACTTAATTTAAATTTCAACAACAGAGTAAAATAATCTATATTATAATATTTTAAAATAGTTTAAGTACTATAAATATAGGTATTTATAGGTATTTTTTTTTTATGATTAAGTTACGCGTCTGTCTTAAAAATCTAAAACTAAAATAGTAAAATGCAATTCATAATAGATGTGGAGGTACCTACTATTAATATCAAGCGTGGTTTTAAATTGTTATTAAATCACTATTGCCATTAACTTTTTTATAATTATCCCTATATTAGTAATATATATATATATTTAGTGTTTACAATTTACAAATTCCGTGACTAAATTGGTCTTATTTATATGTTCAAAGTAAATGATTAAAAACAATAATAGAAATTATTTTTCATACAAATATTATTTTAATAGAGCAAACAGCAATAAAATGAGTAAATGTATTGTCTCATACTGATTGGTGATTACTGAATACGCTAAGAAATTCACTAAGATTTTATAGTTCATGCATTAAGTAATAATATGTAGGTATAGGTCAGTGGTCGGCAATAGGCGGCCCGCGGGCCAAATCCGGCCCGTGAAGGAAAAATAATTTGACCACAAAAAATATTTTTTTTTAATAATGCTGATTTTCCACACATAATATGTATTTTATCTATTTTATGATGTATTTAGAAATTACGATGGTGTTTATCGTTTATTACTATTTACAATAATAGCTGTGATAATACAACAATTATTAACTAATATCTGAGTTATTAGTTTTTACTGGCCCTCAACATTTTTTTTTTTTTTTGATTTTCTGAACCTCCATAGAATTTGCCAACCCCTGGTATAGGTACTTAAAGCCATTAAAATAAAATTGATAAATATTTTTCAAGCGCTAGTAATACACTGATACCCAGTGGATTATGTTGAGGATTTTTGAAAAGAGGAAGGGCCCTTTAAATTAAGTATATTTATATTGACTTGAAGTTCCAAAGAACATCGTGCATTTGGTCGAAATAAATTAATTATACCAGCGTTTCTCAAACTGTGAGTCGCAAGTCAATTTTTGGGAGGTCGCGAGAAGTAGTATTATATTATTATTATAAATTTATTATTACAATTATTATTATTATAAAGTAGTAAATAAGTAATAAAAAAATTTGTTTTTTGAAATTACTTTTTTGATTCTGTAAATTTAAAACTATGGGGGTCGCGATAGATTTTTGAAAAAAAATTTGGGTCGCGGTTCTAAAAAGATTGAGAACCACTGGATTATATTCTTAATCTTCCAATATAATACCTACGTGGCTACGTATTTTTTTTTTATGTGTTAAATAATTTTTATAACTCCCTCCCAGCATGACATCTGAAAACCACTTTCCTCCTTGGATAATCTGAATGTTTGATACGTCAGGTCTGAACACGTTTTTACTTTTTAGATAGCGTGGCCGTGAAATGGAAAATGTATAATATCAATATTGTACTCTGCAATGTACTTATACATTATGTAGTAGTCATGTGACATAAACGACGATTTTCCAATGATTTTATCTGTCACTGGACACACAATCCAAACCTACTCTTGTCCGGTCTGCGCATAGTTATAAAAAATTCCGCTGAATTTTGAAATCATCACAATTGTATAGCATATAGATCACAGTTGTTAATAAACAGGACGTGTGCCATAGGTCTTTAAATTGTAAATTATAATTACTTACGGTTGTACATATTCCGTCACGAGTACCCACTTGTATTTGTTAGCAACAAAATTTGGGCGCGACTTTGATACCAACAATTTTTGAAATTACTTGAGAAAGATGTTGAAAGTATAAATATTAACCTTAGGTAATAGGTATATAAACGTGTTATAAGATTAGTTCAGTCAACCGTTGCCGACAGCACTCTATGTCAGCGGTTTTTTTTTCAAAAATAACAATCTACACTCCTATTATCATTACCCTTTTCCCAGCCATTTATAATTATCTACGACCGCGGGTATGAAATATTAATACCAATTACCAAGCGCAAAACCTACAATAATTAAATACAATATTAATACAATAATCTAGATATAGTATTACACCTGTATTTTGAATTGTAGCGGATTAGAAGTGGTTTTCCGTCGAGTGGCGACATCTACATGGACTAACCGGTTATGTACAAGCCGATCACCCTTTCACAAACTAATGTTAGTACCGCAGTTAGGTTAGGGTTCACTGAACGTATATAACACGGTTCTTAAGTTCTAGACACGTCTAGACGGTTTTTAATTCTTTTGGTTAGTATTTTACAAATCACCTTGCGAAAAACATCGTTAAATTTGAATTCCTCTGACGATTCTTAAACAAATAATCGAGTTGATTGTTTAACGATTTAATTAATAATGTACGTTATGCAGCTGCAGTATTGATATTAATTTATTATTTATTGCATTGGAGTCGCGTCTAATCTAATGTATAAATGAGAATCATTAAAAGTTTAAAATATTACATCTTCATGTCAATACAATTTCTATAAATTACTACACTCCTGTAATCCTCTAATCGGTATATAGTTCGAGTTGTACCGGTCTCAGGTATGTAAAACTACATACATTATTGCGCCATATTATATTTATTTTTTATTACACAAATATTATATTAATAACATTTTTTAACCAAATGATGTATGCATATATCGATTAAGTTTATTCGTTATAATTTTTAATTATATTAAAATTAAAATTAAGAAATTGTATAGCCAACCTAGATGGCTAGATGGAAAATTATGCAACTTCATTACCTATTCCGTCATCAGTACCTAGTTTAGTAGTATACCTATAGGTATTTGGATGAATATATAATATAAATTATTTTTAATTAAATCCAATAATTATATCAATACTTGTTTTTTAACTAATCCCACCAAAAACATATATACACGTCATAATAGATTGGTATCTAAAGAATATATATTATATGTATATATATCGATATGATTTATATTTTATAAAAGATACTAAAATTATTATCTAACATATTTTGATATTTATTTAAAATGCATCCTATATTACTGTCAACGGTCTACCTGCATAGGTACATATTTTAATAATTAACATTTATTTTAGCCAAATATACATTTAAATTACGATTTATTTTTAAACTTAAAAGTAACCACTTAAATATAACACTTTAAATTTAAATGACAGAATTTTCATTACATTAACATATTGATTAAACATGAACATTGTAATTACTAAATATTAAATTACATAATTTATAATTAACAATAAAACCAATAATGCTATTACTCTCATTAACATTTTACTGATGTTATAACCTCGATTTATATTGCGTTTGCATTTGTATATTTATATATTATATTATTATGTATTTTATTGTTTATTGGTATTTATTTGTATAATATACCTATAAATACTTTATCAATGTAGTCGTGTAAGGAAAACTCTTTTTATATTTAAATAATTCCAGAAGGTAAAACATTGTTTTTTTTTTTAAATAACTGAAACTTACTGTCATAATATCTATATATATATATATATATATATATATATATTTATACCATATTAGTGTATAAGTTAATGAGTCACATTGTATCAAATACATTTATTAACGAGTACCTACTAATTGAAATGCATAATTAATTGCTTTAAACACTTACTGTATAATTTATAATTAATGCTCATTGCTTAATAATTTTCAAACAATATAATACACATATGTGTTATATATTGTTATAACTGATTCTAGTTTTAACTCTTTTAAGTATTATTTATAATATATTATAAATTTTAAGCGGAGCGATGAATATATTGGTTTTATAATAAGATTTGTATGTTTCTTACTATTTGTATGTTTCTTATATAATTATTATGGAGTAGTAAAAATGTTTTTTATTTAAATTCGATGGCAATATCTGACAGAAAATTGAATATAAAAGGGAGTTAAAAATAAGGGGTAAGTAAAAGATTCATAGCACTTTTTAGTAATTAAAAATTAACTAAAGAAATTAGAATATTTACGAATAATTAATTTGTAGTAAAACCGACCTTGTAATACCTAATTCAAAAACGAATTACAATAGGTAGTTGACATGTTCGCCAAATATTAATACCTAATGTGATTTTAAAAAAAAATTATTTTTTTTAAAGTTATCAATAAATTGACTAAAAGTTTGAAAATTATATTAAAATAAATACAAATTTGAGCAAAAACTTTTATAAATGTTTGAGGTTAGGTTTTCATAAAATTCCTGAAAATTTTAAAATAATATTTTTATTAAAAATGTTCATAATTTTTATTATTTTTATTTTATACCTAAATTTTGAAATTTTAATACAAGATTCCATGTATTATATTTTTTTGATAAGAATAAAAAATAAAAATTGTTAGTAATTTCATAAGTATTTTTATTTGAACGTCTGAAGTTTAAATGTTGCCTATATTTCATGTTCATGATTAAAATAACGAATTCTAATCAAACTATTTTAGTTTGTATTCTGTAAACCATAAATTAATAATTCTAAAAAATTTTAAACACTCCAGTATTACTTAAATTATCATTTTTAATTCTCAATTAAATTTTAAAAATATTAAGGCTAAATTTAAAGTATTATAAGAATTTTAGATTTTCGAATTTTTTTTATGCGTTGTTATAATATATTTTTCTTCTTGATTAAAAAGCAACGTTTATTACATTATTCCACATAAATTATTCATATAACAATGTAAGTGTATTAAATATCAGTAGGTACATAAAAAGGAAAAAATGATTTTTTTATAACCGTGTTTGAAGTTTAAATTTTGTTTAAATTACGATTTCAAAATATTTTATAGTTAAAAATATATACATTATTCAAATAGTTTGAAGTTTAAGCATTGAATACAAGGTTTCTTATGAGTATTTTTGTTACAAAAAATTAAAAATTAATTCAATTTACAGTATTACCTACTATATTATTTTAAAATAAATTACAGTGGCTTGGTATGTCGCGGTAGTTGGTCTCGGTTTCTAATAATAATATGTTCTGAGGTCAAGTATCGGCCAGAATGGCTAGCTCTCAGATGGGTTCTTAGTGACGAATCCAAAAATAATGCAAACTTATACACAACACATGTTCCAATCTTACAAACAAAACCCTATACAAGAAAAACGGGCATGACTGATTTCGACCAAAAATGTACCCTTCCCTTTTCGGCCGATTCATTTTTCGACCAAATTTAAAAAAGTCCGATTCTCTTTCGACCAAGATCGTACTCTTCTCTTTTCAAACAAAACAAAAATTTATATAATATATTTAAAAAAAAAAAAAATAATTTCTTTATATTTTTTGTAAAATTATGGAAATTTTATAATAATATGATTTTAAAAATGATTAAAAATATAAGTTGCATAAAATGTTATAAAGTAGGTAATTAATAAAATATAGAGTATTATTAAAAATGTAAAAATACCTATATATTAACATTATTATTTTTATGTTAATATGTCACAAACTTTTTCATATGGTTTAAATTGATTTATAAATTATAAAAAAAAATTAAATTTTCAAAATTACCTATTTTATATTACTATTATACTTAATAATTATTGATAAAAACCGTAAATAATTATTTTATTTTTTTATGTAATATAATTATACATATTGTGATATATTAACATAAAAATAATGTTAATATATAGATATTCTTATATTTTAAATAATTTTCTACATTTTATTTTACAACATTTTATGCAACTTATACTTTTAATCATTTTCAAAATCGTATAATTATATAATTTTATAAAAATTATATACAAATTACAAATTATTTTGTTTTTTTTTTTTTTTTATGTATATTCTATAAATTTTTGTTTTGGTCGAAAAAGGAAGAGTACGATTATAATCAAAAAGTGAATTGGCCGAAAAGGAAAGGGTACGTTTTTGTTCGAAAACGATTAGGTTAGGTTAAAGTTAGCCCAAAAAAACCTACTGTACCTTTCTACAGCTATTAGTCTTAGTTACCAGGATTAAAAGATCAATAAAAAATAAATAAATAATTTACAATCTTAATTAATAGCTAAATTAAGTATGATGAAATATACTTATATAACACTTTTAAGTTAAAAGACTGTTTTTGGTCAGGACTATATTTCATCATAATGTGTAATTATTACTGAATTCAAATTTAACACAATTTCCACTACAGTAGCCTACTCAATGATTATATTAAGTTACAATCATAGGTATATTCGACTCCTACTGTAAAATAGAGCGCAATACTATTTTTTGTATCTATAATAGTCTTAGACCTAAACTTAGTAATAATTGACAAATTTTTATCAAATCTAAAACCTATAAAAAATGAGAACCCGCGTTTCTTCTTATCGCTGTTTGTTATTATAAAAAATAAAGACAAATATATAAATGTACATTATTATTGTATTTATATAATATTGAAGATAACGGGTCAGTTATTTTTTCATTTAACGTTGGGCGTCTTCTACTATTTAATATCTTCCCAACTCGACTGTTCAACTATTGAGTTTTACTAGTTTCAGACTTGCAGTGGTTTCTGATGGTTGTTCTGAAGTGGTCGTCCGGTCCGCCGGTTGCAAATGTATATATAATTTGATACTTTGTGCTATATATCTATAAATAATAATATAATAATAGTGTGTATGGTGGTTACAACTACTTTTAAGTGCTTATAATTCTACATTAATTACTTTTATGATGAATTTTATGTATACTTTGATCATTGGTCTTTGAATGAATTGAAATCGATTTTATTATTTTGTTATAAGTTTCAACGCTGCAGCATTTATAGTACATTAAAAATTATATGTAGGTACATATTATTTACAATAGTTTATTATAATATAATGAATATTGGATACATAATATGGATTACAATTCACGAGTCCAAGGTAAACCATGTATTTGGGTATTTTTTTAATGATAAATCGAAAGTATTAAATTAATATTTAAATTAAATTTAAAAATAATCTAACAATCTAGACATTACTAAAAAAATTATAAATCTATAGGTTAAGCCGAAACTAAAAAAAAAAAAAAAATAATAATAAAAATGCCTAACAAAATTAATCATAAATTATTAATTATTATTACGTATTACGTATTGCTACGTAAAATTGGCATTTCCTCTAATTAAAATCAAGAGACTTCAAATTGTAGTGTATACTAGTAAAAAAATAACACCCATGTATTTCCTAGGATTAGTGTGTCTGTTAAACATAAATTTAATATTACAACACATATTATTTAGAAATAATCTATAAGAATGGTTTTTAGATTTATTTTTTTGGAGTTCGAAGTATTTTGTTTACATGGATTGTTTTGTTTAAAATATAAGCTACTTCAGTCACAAATATGCTAATTGTCGTAGTATGCAAGAATTAATTAGTTACCTACTTACATAATTATTACGGTTGAAGTACATAATTATAGATAGTAATTTGTATTGTACATTTATAGTGATTGTATAATAATTATTGAGTTATTAATAATAGCTCCTAAGAATAATATTATAAGACAGCCAACAAACAAGCGATACAATTTCAAAAATAAATTAATATATATTATATAGATAATTTATCGTGATGAAAAATATATAACCTGTTAACAAATCCTAAACAATCATTGATATCATATTATTATTACAAGAAAAAAAATAAATATTTTTAGCAAATGGTCGTCAAATTTACGAGGATTATATTAATAGGTAATGAAAAAAAATAATATTGTATTTTGACTTTAACTACATTTTTTATTAAGCTATCTATCTAACTGTACAATTTTAAAAATAATTTTTATCGTATGAAAAAAATGTAGGTACAATAAAAATTATAGATATTAATGATACTATAGAAATTAAGATTTATACTAATTTTATTCAACCATAGTATCTAATGTTATTAGTTGGTATTTAATTTAATTATTATAAGTTATTGATATGAGTTATATGACATTATGTTATTATCGTTTATAACTAAATTACGATTATTTCTTAAATAGTTTTTAAGATAAATGTTGAAATGTAGTAAATATATAATTGAGACATTAATTAATATTATATTTACAGAAAATACTCAAAATATCAAGTTGATAGTTCAAAATTAAATAAAACAAAATGGACAAAAGGCTATACAATGTAAACATGTTAGGCTTATCCTTCATGTTTATTTTAGCTGCAAATCAGGCAATGGGAAATATCGCAGTAAATATTTTACAAATATTATATATTTTTTTTTTTTTTTTTTTTGGTTGGAAATATATTTTGAGGAATAAGTTTTTAACTGTTTAAAATGCCTATGTTACATGCCTATGTACATGGCTGCCATCATAAGCCCGCATAATGAAATGCTAAATCACTAATACGGATATGTTATGTTAAAAATAATAATAATAATATCCAGTGATCAATAAAAACCCATTTTAACCTATTTAATTGAATAATGCTTGATACTAATTTATACAATATTCATTTTAGAAAACTTTACTGAGTAGTGTACAACGTGACTATCCTTTATTTACTGGCGATGGTTATATTAGTTTATCAATTACCTATTTTGTGTTTGCATTGGCTAATTGGATTGCTCCATCAATTGTCAATTTTACAGGATGTAAGATAGCTATGATTATTGGTGCAATTTGTTACACGTTTGTATTTATTTACATATTATTATTATAATTTATAATACACTGGCATATTTTAAAAACTTTTCTATCAGTACTAATAATGTTATTATTGGGTTTAGTATGTTTTTAGTATCATATCTCTGGTTGACTACATTTATATTATATTTTATGTCTGCAATACAAGGTTTTGGTGCTGCAATTCTTTGGACAGCACAAGGAACATACTTAACATTAAACTCTGATCCATCTACAATGTCTAGAAATACTGGAATATTTTGGACGATATCGAATATAAGGTTTTGGATTTAATACATAATACGCCTTTTATAATTTAAATATTAAATACTTATGTATACAATTTATTATTTATAATTTGAATTATCTATGTATAATTTTTGTTTATGTTTTAAGTATGCTTTTAGGAAATGCATTTGTATCTTATGCTCTTCGCGATAAAAGTGATTTTGATGATTCAACCAGAACATTTATATACATTGTACTCATAATTGTAAGTGCATTTGGTACATTATTATTCTTATTTTTACGATCTCCTGTAAACCAAGAAGGAACATTGAATGAACGAGTAGAAATAATAAGTTTTACTCAGGAAATAAAAAATACCATGTCGCTTTTTTTAACCAAAGACATGCGTTTATTAAACATAACATTTTTTTTTACAGGTTAGTAGAAAAATTATTTTCAAATGTGCATATTATTTTTTTATTTTTTGTTATTTTTTCTATATTTTTTGTATAGGTTTAAGTTTGTCTTTCTATTCTAGTGTCTATAGTTCAAGTATTGGATTTACTAAAAGAATGGGTTTCAATAGTAAACAGCTTGTGGGATTATCCGGATTATTTATTGGCATTGGTGAAATTCTAGGTTAAAACATTTAATTATTACTTTGAAGATTTAAATACATTCAAGCTTTTATAGGAGGTTTAATATTCAGTATTTTGGGCCAAAAGACTTCTGACAACAACACTACCATAAAAGGATTAAGTCATTCAGCAGTAATTGCAATAGGTTTTATTGTAAATATTATTACATATGGTTTGATAATTATAAATTTACCAGACGACTCACCATTCGGTGATACAACTGCATCTTCGTATATTAATCCTAAGTAATTTATAAACATTTTTTTAACATATATTATTATCATATAATATGCATATATATATAATAAGCACATTCATAGTTATATACAATTTCAGCCAGTACCTAGCAATTTTCTGCAGCTTTCTTTTGGGTTTTGGCGATAGTTGTTTTAATACTCAACTTTACAATATAATTGGACTAAAGTATCCTGAAAATAGTGCTCCACCCATGGCTTTGTTCAATTCCATGGAGGTATTTGCTTAGTATTTAATAATTTTATTACCTGTAATATTTATAAATATTAACTATTTTATTGTTTTTTAGTCAATAGCAGCTTCTATAAGTTTTTACTATAGTAATTATTTTGGAATACATTTCCAACTAATATTATTGATGGTCTCATCAACTGTAGCTGCTTTAGCATTCTTCAAAGTGGAAGAATCTTCTGATAAACGGTGAGATAAGTTTTGTATCATTCAAAAAGCGTACTATTATATCATTATTATAAATTATTAGATGACATCTTTCATGAACTTATTATTCCGATACTTTTTCATTTGTGTTGGGTACATTCAATTTTAACTTTTGTAGGATCAGTACTTTGGGATCTTGATCTACATATTTGATTTAATTGATTAATTACTAATAAGAAAAATTAAAATAATATCTTTGTACTGAGTTAATTTTATTATTATTATCAAATACCTACATATACTTTAATAGATATTTAATATTTGCTTGATTAAAAAAATATATGGATCATGAAAAACTTAGGTAATCATTTGATTAGTTTTATTAAATTATTAAATCAATTAACTTTTTGATCTAATAACCTACAGGTTATTACTCATAAAGTGAAGTGAAAAATATTTTAGTATGCCTTCAAAATTAAATGATGGATGGAGATAAGAATCTTAATTATAATAGGTGATTAAGGTTTGGTAATAGTTTATTAGAATACTTTTTACTATTTTTACTACATTAAATAACAATATAATTTTAGAATATAAAATATTCTTTAACATTCGTCATTAAAGTTAACTTAAAATATTTTTGTTAATATATGTGATTTGATATAGTAGATTTTTCTCCAATTTTTTTTGTTGAAAAGTATTAATAATTAATTATTAACCACGAGTTAAATTATATTATTATACTAAATATTTGTTCTAAAATTGCTTATTTAGTATTTATACAAATATCTAATTCCATACAAACGGTTAATACTATTTTTACCAATTTTTTCCATGCAGCATACACTTATTAATTATTACTCTTCTAGTCTTAAGCTATTTATAATTATTAAATATTTAAATTTATTATAGTTTAATTTAAGATACAATCAACGTACATCAAGATCAATATTCTCACTTACTCTCGGTTATGTGTTTACTCACTATTTAATATAACATTTATAGTGCTAATGTGCCAAATATATTTATTATTTTTAATAAATTAAAAATATTTATCTACAGAAATGTACTTACGTATGTATTTGTTCTATTTGTTTACAATTTGTTATTATTTTTTTTTTTTTAGATATTATGAAGCAATTTAAGATTTAAACATTCGTTAAATGAAATATTTGACTCATCATTGTAAGTCAAGTGAATCGTTCATAATTCCTATCATATTTTGTAAAGAAATATATGACTTATATACCTAGCGTGTAATAAAAATAAAAATCTCAAATTTGTTATATCAAAGATATAAATAGTCAGCAGTCAAGTAATATTTCATAGAATTATTAAATTTATTATATTAAAGTACTAAGTAAAATACTAAAAAAATATACCCTAATATTATATGGGAGTTAAATTATATTTTAGACTTACAATTTTAAATTGTACTACCTATAATAATTGCTATTAGTTTTAGTAATAGTATGTATAATATATCTAGTCATATTCCACTTTATCTAAATCATGAGCATTCAATTCATAATTTAATAGTTATTATGTTGTCTAGTCATTATTAGATAAATAAAATATTGAGAATAATATAAATATATGAGAATTTATACATTTTATATTAATTATGTGATACATTTAAAATTAGATTTTTTAGTTATACGTTAATAATGTATAATTTTATTATTGATGTAAAAATATTATATCAAAGGTCTTGAAAAAATTGTAATTTATGTTTTTTTTTTTGTATTTACATTAAAAGTTGTTATCTTATAAACAGCGAAACGATTTTAAATGCTTAATTATTGCATTAATTTATGAATATTATAATATAAATTATAACTGAATGAATGCTATTTAAGCATATATATATATATATATATAATTATATATGTATAACAATTAATATTATACAGAATATATATTAACCATGCAAAAAGGCCTAACAAATTTAGTTCGTTTTATAATCAACATACCATAGAAAAAACCAATTTTAAAAAGCGAATACCTTCTGTTACCTAATTTAATAATTTCAATTAAATAATAGAATATTAAACCTATAATAAATCAAAAAAAAAAAAATGTTTAGTATAATTTAATGCACTAAATTTTATTATATATTTTATTTTGTGCGAAGCAATAAATGTATTAGTTTTACATTGATGAACTTTTTACTATTATTATTTTGTGTGTGTGTGTGTCTGTCATAACTTTTTAAAGAAATAAAACTGATTAGATTTTTGATGTTGAGGGTTATTTTTGATTGCTAATTAAATTTATTTGATACTTTTGGAAATAGCTATGTAGAGATAAAACACTTAGAAAACTTTGTTTAATTTCGCTTAAGAGTTAAGCTATCTGTTAAATAATTAATAAAAATATCTTCGGCTAAAACTTCAAGTAATTGGAATTCATATGATAAATTTATCATATATTATTATATATATTTTTGTATTATATTATTATATTATAATATTATGATTATATTATTTACCTTAACGTTTAATATAATCAACATTTTAATATTATTTTATGTGACTTATTAATTTTAAACGTAGTTTTACCTTTTGTAAACAATTATAATGTTCGCATCATATTAGAGTCTACGAGATCAGTACATAGTGACCATAGTGCTATATATATGAAATGTAATGCTATGTTTCTAATAAATAACAAAAAAAATATTAAATAGTAATAAATAATTATTTTATTTTGTCTTGAACTTTTAAAGCTGAAACAGTCAGCATTCAGTTCAATGATTTATTACCTTACAGTCTATAAATTAGACAAACAAAAAAACTAAATATTTAGGTACCAATACGTCGTGTACTAACAATGATATGGAAATGCAACTGAATGCGTAACTAATTAGTTGACAATATTTTGATGTTTATTTATTTATTTTTTACTTTTTATTTGCCATCAATAAAATGTACCTATAATATATTCTTACGGTGAAATAAAATATATTGTTTAGAAATTTAGTTATTCATTTTATAGTTTAAAATGTTTAAATTTTTATTTATCAATATAATGTCTAAATTTATTCTTATGTTATTCATAAGTTGTTTAATACACACTTAAGTATAATAATAATTAATAATATTATATACGTGGAGGTATTTTAAAAGATTTTACTTTCCACGTAGAATTAACTATAGACGAATTCATAACAATCGGTTCTTATGCATATGATAATATGATACATTGATATGTATATGTAGAATTTAAAAATATATTTTTTTTGAGTTGGTACCGTTTTTTTGGTCAAAAGAATTTGTACAATTCAAAGTTTATTGAAACTATTTCAAGTTTACATGTAGGGATTAAATATCATATTTGTAAAAACATGATTGTATTCATACATGATTCAAATGGGCCTAATTGATTAGGTACCAAATAAATATAACATTAATAACATTTATTAAGATTTTTATATTCATTGTATATAGATTTATTCTAATGTTGCGGGAAGGGAGGAGAATGAACTATAAATTTAAAATATCACGTTTTACATATTTTTTATTCATGAATATAAATGATATTCATTATATTATAAACATGTCAAATTGAAAACAATTAATCTGTAAAATACATGTTTAAATTACAGGTAAATACATTTATATTTTATCTTAAAAATTCAGTCACTGTCATCGTTACAAAATTACAACTTTTAACTTTCTTATTCTCTTCATCCATTTATAATTCTTTTATATAAATGTTTGGATAAATTTTTAAATTCTTCAAAGTCTAAAGATTACCAAATTTACTCTCGATGTTCAAACTCCAAATATTTTGCAGATTATTTTATTCATTTTGTGTTCACTATTATACTTATCAATATATTTTTTAATAATTTTAATCGGGAAAAAAATGTTTCTACTAGTACAGTTCGTACATATAAGAAAAAGATATAAACGTAATGATCTTTCGACTAAAATATAAGTGTACTTTTGGTACACTATTAGTTATATTTGATTCAATTATTAGAAAAGTGTTTTCATACTTATTTTCAATCGATATAATCAATAATAGACACTAACGCAATACGCAAAACTAAAAAAGTAAAAACTGTTCAAATTAATTTTTAAAATCTAAATTTTAATTTATAGTCTTCATTATTAGCTTTTTTTATGATATTACTTTTATAATAATCATATTAGCCCCTAATATTTTGGAACACAATTTTAAGATTATTAATTAAATTAATTAAATATATTATATTTTATATCTATATAATATGTCCTCTGATATGGACTAATATCTTTCCAAATATTTAGCCATTACGTAAACATTAGAATATCATGTGCTAAAAACAATAGAGCAAACAATAGAGCATTAAAACAAAGATTTTAAAACGTTGGACTAAATTTGAATCTGTGCTCACATATTTTGTTATTGTTATTATATATTATCAGATACAACTGAAATAAAATGAAACGTAAACAAATTCTAAACTTTTTGTCATTTATAGGAACTAGAATTCGAAAAAGAAAGAATAATCAAAAATATTAGATATTTCTAAATTTCTGTGCTATTTTATTAGGTACTACGGTTCAAATTTTAAGCCAGGCTTCACATTCAAATCATATCATTTATTTAGGTTTCAGATACCGAGTGCTTTCGGATAAATTCACGCGTTCAAACATCGGAATACAAAATTTAAACAGACTTTTAGATGTTAATAGCAGTTATTACTTAAATTAATATGGATTAACACGAGTGTGACTTGTAGACCGTAGTTCAGTGAAAAATGTTCCTAAAAAAGTATTGAAAGAGTGATCAAATAAATTACTTAAGTATATACCATAAGTCATAACTCATGAGAAAAAAATTTCTCGAATATTATTATGTAGTGATTATTATTATTATTAATATATTTTGCTTACGTCGTCGGCGTGCGTCGGCCGACGATTCGGACCGACCACGACGACAACGAAGTCTTATTATCATAATTTTATTATCAGATGACAGAGAAGAGAAGTAATTCTGTGTCATTCTGTGCCATTCGCTTACTCTATGTTATGTAGTGTGTGCACGATAAAAATAAATGTTTTCTTGTTTTATTCTTATTTTCTTTTCTTTTTTTTTTTTTAAATGAATGCAACCACTCTCCCATCAGTTTTCAGAAGTGGAATACAACTGAATAAGTTATGAATGTGTAATTTTTTTGTTTACCTATATGAAAGTGAATTTTAACCAGTATGCCAAAAAAATAAATGCGAATGTCGGAACTGTTACATGATCCCGTGGTAACATGAATGAAAATAACAGAAATAACACTACCACGATGAAGGACTTGAGAATGAATACTTCATTTACACTTCATTGATGAACATCAACTTGAGGACGATGTACAAAGAATTAACGTTGAAACGAATAATAAATCGAAGATACACAGGAAGAACATGTCAATATACCGAATGTCAACATAGGTAATATAAATGGGAATACACTACTTAGTTCTTTCGTTGTCACAAAACACCATGCTTAATGGAGATGTTGAAGTCACAACAGGCTAATAAATCATCGAACGATATGATGATTGCCAAAAAAATCTATACCAGTTTTTAATGGTCTAACAACGGGTGCGCAAGCTCAAGATTGGCTACGGACAGTGAATGGTGTCGCAAACCTACATCGTTGGCCAGATAATTTTAAACTTCAGTCCGCGCGTGCAAATTTAGATGGTGCCGCCCGTCATTGGTTTATGACGAGAGATAATGAGGACTGAGCTGATTTTGAAAGTCGATTTCGCAAAACGTTTATCGGTGTGGTGATGACAGGCGATTACTGAAAAGAGATGTATCGCAAAGTCCAAATACGAAACGAGAATTTACGCGAATATTTTCATGAGAAAATGTATCTATGCAAGCAAGTAGGTCTATCTTTCTACGAATCGAAAATACAAGTTCTGGAAGGTCTATATGTGAAGGATTTGAATATGTATCTATTGGGCCGTGGTCATCAAGACGAAGACGACCTATTGGACGACATGGTCGAGTATAAACGATTAAATATATCACGTGCTATACGTTTTGGCCAATTGTCAGTCAATAGTAAAGACAGCGGTTCACATACGCCTATACCACGACAGCAGAATGATACGCCTACACCTATACTAACGAAGAAAGAAAGTTCGAACAATGCAACAACAGATTGCGAGGGAAAACCAACATTCAGATCTTATTTTAATTGCAGCTCGAAAGCACATATTTCACCCTAGTGTAGTAGTGTCCTAAACCAAAAAGAAAAAAAGGAGCATGTTATGAATGTGGTTAGATGTCACACCAAATTGGAAGTTGTTCAGGACGTACGAGACAAAATCCCGATGCATCAACAAGAAAACAGCCAGGGCCAATGAACATCGACGTAACACTGTAACAGATGACAACGTACCAGCCGTTGACTACCCGAAGTCGTACGAGGAACAGTGCCACATCAACGTTCTTGTTGCCGAACACAAAGTTTGCGAAGTCAAGTTCAATGCGGTGGTCAATACAGGTAGCCCTATCAGTCTTCTAAAATGTGAGTCCGTTCCTAATAACTATTCTGTAATTAAACCGGTATGTAATAGTAATTTCTACGGAATTAACGGGGCTAAGTTAAATATATTAGGTGTTTTCGTAACTAATGTCACAATCGATAATAATTAATAATGTTATAGATTTTAGATTTTATACTGTACCAAATAACACCATATCATCTGATGCTATTTTGGGTAGAGATCTCCTGTGTAAATCCGGATTTAGAATTGGATTTGTAAACAATAAAGTTAATATTATTAATCTAAATAGCGATTTCATTGTGAAAGGTGTCGGCGATAATTTTAGTGAAATATTATGTATTAATAACTTTGGCCAAGATGAAAATAATCGCAATAGTTGTTTGTTAAATGTAAATCCCGATTTAGACACGGAGATAAGAAATGAGTTTATTAAAATATATAATGACTATAATATTATTTTAAAAGAAAACGTAGTATAGCGCGACAGTAATGTAAATTTTGATATGAAAATAATTTTAAAATACGAACAATTATTTCATTTTGCCCTAGACGCCTGTCGTATAGTAAACAAAATAAGTTACGTGTTATTTTAGACGAGTTATTGTCTGAAGGAGTGATAAGACCTAGTAATAGTTCATATAGCAGCCCGATCGTTGTAATCGTACTAGTGAAAAAGAAATCTGGAGACTAGGTTGGGCATAGGCTATAAAAAGCTTAACAAAATAACAATTAGAGATAATTTCCCGACACCCCTGATAAGTGATAAACGATCAGTTAGACCGGTTACGTGAAAAGAAAATATTTACTTTATTAATTATTAGATTTAAAGAATGGATTTCATCATGTCCATATATTGTGTGGAAAATCTATGCCGTATACATCTTTCGTCATTCATAAATCCACGAATTTCCACATGGGCGTTATTTTTACAAAATTATGATTTCAATATTTTTTACCGCCCGAACAAAAATATGCAACATGTAGAATTGTAGATGCATTCAGTAGGTGTCATGCTATTCTAATTTTAGAGTCTAATGCGTTTGAACAGATACTCGCTCTTAGGCAAAATACAGATGACATTATTCAAATTCGGGACGAGTTGCTAATAAAGGATAGTAAATTATTCGAGTTACGTAATGGATTGGTATACCGGAAAAAAAATAAAAATGTTAGATTTTACTTACCTAAGTCTATGGAGTCGAACGTTACACGAACGTGCCATGGAGATATGGCACATGTTGGGTTGTTAAAGGTTATTGAGAACATTTCGCGCATACCAGATAAAAATAAATGTTTTTTTTTTGTTTTATTCTTGTTTTTTTTTTTTTTTCTTTTTTAATGAATGCAACCACTCTCCCATCATTTAAAATGACTTAGTCTTTCGAAGTTCTAATTGTATTTATGTCTTTATTATATATTAGTAGTTATTTAATTTCTTTTTAAGCAATTATTTATAAAAAAATAATTTAGTTAAATTGATTTTTTTAAGGCTTTTTATGGATGTTACGAGTTTGGATTAATTTTAATGCAAAGCACTTTATATAGCCTTTGAAATTTGATCACTCTATGAAACATGAAAGTATTTTCCACCATGTTTTTGTTTAAAAATATAGGTCACGCGAAGATTCCTTAAGTAATAAGCATTGCATAGAATAGTCAAAATTTTAAATTTAAGTTTAATTAAAATAATAAAAAATAGTAATGAATAAATCATAAATCAATTTTATTTATTTGTTATTAATAATTTTATCATTATTAACTAAAATAATTACAACGATTGAAATAATATTGTTTATAAAGCACTGCACTATATAAGATAACACTGGAAACTTGATAAATATTTTAATTCAACAGTAATAAATAATGATTAATTAATCATTAGTACTTATTTGAATATTTTGTACAGAGGATTGTAGTCTATTTTTAAGGAATCCAATATAGGCAACACAAAGAGTAAGTATGTACAAGGTGTGTACATATTACGTACTAAATTATTAAAAGTGCACGCGTGCAATACTTTTTATAACGCATAATAATTTTCGCAGCATAACTCCGACCATAAGCCCATCACCAAATTGTCATTACACATCAAGTGTTAAATAATGATGAAATTTAAAAGAAATTAAATCAAATTTGTAAAAAATTTGAATTAATTATAATGTCTACTTGAGGTCGATCAGTTCACATTTTTAAAATTCTGATTTAAATTTCCGAATAACCAACGTAGAAATCCAGAAATTTCAAAATATTCAAATTAAATTATAATTGTTGGGGGGGAGGGGAAGTGAAATTGGGAAAAGTGGACTGTCCGATCTCAACAAATTCAAATCAGTTTTAAAAAGTATTATTGCATTTCTAGGTGTCAATCAGTATGACAGACAAAAGATTGGTATGTTTTGGCTAAAATAACTGCCTGTCATCGATCCCCTAAAATTTAATAATTTAAAAGTTATTTTTTTATGATAGGGGCGGTAAATTTTATTTGGCATAGGGGTGAAAAATAGTTAAATCCGCTCCTGTTACAACCACTCCCCAGTCATTTCAAATGATCGCATTCATTCTAGAAATGTACCGTAAGTGTAATAATAATAATAATAATAATAATTATATTAAATATTCTATAATAATTTAAGTAGGTATATTTTTGTATTTTAAATATCATCATCACACTATATTCTACTGCATTAATCAAGGTATTATTATATATTTAGAATTTAGATATATAAATTATAAATTATTTACAAAAGTGAGAATTAGTAAAATGTATAAAATATAAAAATATAATGCATTTTATAACTGTTGCATATAAATGCAGAACTTCGACACAGATTTGAGTTTTGGCAGTAAAATAAAAATAATCATCTGGAAAAAAACGTTTCGGTGATAAAATAATCGTCAGAGACGAAAAAAAACCATTTCGGTAATATAATAATCGTCAAAGACAACAAAAAAACTGTTTCGGTACGTAATAATAATAGTAATCATTACTCCTTGTGCACTCGAAGTGCTGCATCGGTCTCTGTCAGTCTTTCGTACGTACAACTGTAGAATATTGTACATATATACATCATATAAAAGTACAAAAACGTCACTCCCACTTGTCGCACACACGTCGATCGTAAATAATCATCAGACCGCAGTCCCACGGTGTACAAAATGTATTTTTATTTTACGTGCACCTCGTGTTGTGACGCGTCGAGCCGTGCGACATGACAAACGTATCGTATCAGCTGCAGTGTATTACGGTATACTATATTTAATATAATAAATTTATCATATCATGTGCACGAGGGAGGCCAAGAGAGCCATAATATTACAATCCGTGCACGCCGGTCTATCGTCACCGTATGGATGAAACAAAAAAAAAAAAAACAAAACAAAACAAAATAAATAATAAAAAACCGTTTTTAAACGGTCGAGGCCGTCATCGTACGTCGTGCGCACATGACGTGCACACGGTATACACACTTTCGGTCGAAACGCGGTCGTTAATTGGCTCAAATGTTGATAAATCCGATTTTAATATATATATTATTTTATATTATATTATTATTATTACGTCGGGAGCGGCGTTGACGCACGGGAAGACCCGTTACCCGTATATACGCGATGTGTACGCGTGTGCACTCGCCGCCTGCAGCAGTGCAGCGGGCGGCAGGCTTGAATGGGTTCGAGCACCATAATATAATATTATTATTATTATTATTATTATTATTATTACAATCTATCTCTACGACTTGCGGCGGCGGTGATGTATGAGCACACAAATCACGGTTTGTCAATAACAAAATTATTATTATTATCAACATTAGACGTGCATTACGGTTACGATCAACGCGTTAAGTGACCCATCAAACGACACTTCAATTTCCAAGGGCCCTGTCTCATCATTTTACACGACCGAGGGGATGTGTACACTCGCCGGCCAAAACACGCGGTGCACCGTATACCTATAACATATCATATACTATACCGTATAATGATAATATATTATCATAATATATAATATATATATTATAATATTGGTTTTAATATACACATTCAACAGTCTATACTCTATATTATAAATTATTATAAATATTTACGATGACAATTTTTATGTTTATGTACACGCACGCCGTGCCTATGCTATATGTTTGAGAACGTAGATTTAGAGACATATTTTTTGTGAAGAAGAGGAAGGAGGCCTCCAAATCTAACCGGGCGAGGGGCATATATTTTTTATTTTTTTATTTTTTTATGGGTACTTATCTAGCTAGATTATAAACGTGGATCAATTGATAATGGAGTGAAAAAATTGTAGTGCTATCTATTTATTCATTCAATTAAAAATCGACATTGGTTTGATATCTCTGATATTGATTATAATATATACGTATTTCGTTCTAATCGAGCAAACGATTCGAAACGGACCGACGGAATAATTGAGTTGTTGCGGTGCTGCCAATGTGTACTTGAGCAATTTTTTTTCGATTTTTGTTTGCTCTTCGGCCTTCGTAATAAATATTACTGGGCGTAAGATTTTTAATATCGTCAAATGAAAATAATACATGCAATCTCAAATGTATCATTATTTTACACCTAAGTTGTTTCCTAATTTTTTGTTTGTTTGTTTTTTTTTTTGTCAGTTGCTGCAGTATGTCGGTATACCTTCTATAATATAGCAGTAAATTACCTATTTTAATAACATTTAGTGCGTGTAACGACCGTGAGAGGGTTACTGCAATGCATTCGAGGTATCTTTATGTGTAATTTATATAGGCTTGGCATTTTGACGCATTCCCATATTCAATAATATGTAACGATCAACTCATAAAACCACATTATTTTAATGTAGGTAAGTGTATTATATTAATTATAATGTATGTGTATTGTATAATATTATATATAGGTGTTATTTTGATCACTGATTGCGATTTGCGAGTGTCATTATATACACGTGATCTTCTAAACAGCTATAGCAGAATTACGATGATTGTTTTATTAAGGTTGCACTTCATATATTGTTCTAATGTTAGACTTTGAAAATAAATAAATAACAATTATTATTTACGAAATGGTTCATAACGGTAAAAGATCAATTATTGCATGTATATAATAGTCTATATAGCTTATACATATAGATAGGTAGGTAAAAATGTTAAGAACATAGGGTAGAAATGAAAGATAATTCGTTAATTTTGTAGAAAGTCAAATGAAAAAAAAAAAAAATCTACACTTAATATTTTCTGAAATCCGATAGGTTTAGGTATAATACGCAAGACGTAAAATAAGTCCTGGAATATAACTACAATTTTATGTATGTGTGTGCCGCCTGAATTGTGAACCGTTATTTCTTCAGAAAATCGTTTAGGGTGGACATTATATTATACGATCGAAACGATTATTTTATAGACACCAATAAACTGTATAATAAACATATATAAAATGTATTATATAGACTAACCCCTATATTTAGGTAATTAGGTCACAAAAGGGTTACTATTATAGCGTTATCCTCAACATGTGGTATCATATCCTTAAAAATTTCTTTCGGAATATTGTAAAAACATAAATGTTATTATTACGTATGAAGTATTATCAATGTATAACACATTATACTGAAAAGTAAACCGTATGTAAATTTACGACAATAGATAACGTTTAACACATTTTTAATGACCTTTAATGTCATGATATTTATTGTTAATCTTATTTATAGATACGTATCACATTATGGTTTATTATAATAATTTATAATATAATATTTAATTCGTATAATAGTTACTACGTCGTCACAAACCATGACAATAATAAACTTTTTTTAAACTTTTAAACAAGGCTATTGAATTTTTTTAACAAAAATATTTTATTATTGCATTATTATTAGTAAATAGATGGAAAAAATATTTTTCGACCATATTCAAGTATATAGGTGTAGATTATGGGTACAATATAATGCAAATCCAATAAGCATTGATTACATAATATAATATGATGTTTAACAATTTTACACTACCTATTATTATTAAGGAAATAAAAAAATTAAACTAGACATTTCAAAATTTAAGTCTAATTTTGTTAATTGATGTAAAATATAAATATTCAGTCGTTTTCAATATCATTAGTTCACAGTTGTCACAAATTAAAATGTATGTGTATTTTTACGTTTTTAGTTAATTATAAATTTATTATTTTTGAAAGAGGTAGCGAGTGAGAATATTAAATTTAGTATATTATGTAAATATGAACCTATAATTAATACGCTTGTTAATTGCTATAGAAACTACTGAGCCACAATTATTCAAAATCTATATACATTTTAAATCATTGATTTTCCCACGTTAAAATAAAAATTATTGAAAGTTGATGAAATAAAACCTAAATTTTTGATAATTATAAATAAAACGTATATATTCATTATTTCTAATTAGCTTTCTTTTCATCAATATAATTCTACATAATGATTACAAACGACCGGTCAGTTATAAACTATTTTTTCATTGATTTATTTATTTCATTAATTCTATATATTTTCTGTATAAACTGCATTTTTATCGAGCGCATCAAGATCTACCACGGTTTAATGCAGCCTTGGACTAATGTTATGTAGCCATGATAGACCTTAACGGTTTCATTTGTACTTTTTAGCATTTATGAGCATTACATTTTTCCACACAGCGTTTATTTTTAGTCGTCGTTACTTGTATTGGCACATCAAATAGGTTAATAAAATCAAGTATTATAACCATAGATAATTGTTAAAAAATTCAATAATTTAAATTAAAACCTTATATTTGAATTCATATCGTTTTACGGTACGTCATTATTGATATATAAATTAATAATCAACATTAATATAATATTATTGTATATGATGATTTTTAAGATAATTAGTTTCCGGGCAGAATTGTTTTTCATATGCAATGATCAATCAATGAAATTATTGAATTCAAATTTAATTGAACAATCATTACGTCATTACAATAACTTATTTAACGACAAGGTACTAAGCATACAAATGAGTGACTTCTCCAGTTTTTTTAATCTGAATTCGACGTAACTGAGCAATCGCATTATATTATATTTTATTATGTTTTATCGTCCGTTCGTTGTATTTATTTACCACGTGGATTAGATAATGAACTCAAAAAAAAATTTTTTCTTGTGCAAATTATCAACACTTTTGGTCACACGTTGTAAAATTGCAAAGGCGAACGTACACAAGATTTACGACTAGACGACTGACCCGATTTTTTATTTTTACACTTATGCAATCTCTTGTTAATTTTTTCATTCATTTAAACCAAAATCGTTGCAGATGTGTCTCGTCTGCGTACATGCCGCCACCGAATTAATACGCACACATATATTTATATATTATACACACACTAAAAAATATCCGCTCTCCCGCGCCGCCTGTACCGGATCCCGTGTAATAATAATAATCTAGTCTGATAATAATAACGACGACTCAACTGTTCCGCTCCCACGGGAGACGGGGCCAAAAGTTTTGTTCTAGCAATATAACTAATGACAGCGTAGCGGTTCACACCACAGTCCTGTATTATATGTTTATAAATGACGTAAGCTGCTAATCGAAATATATAAGCGCGGGCGCGCGCGTCTAGCTGATTAATGCGTGAAAACTATACAAATTATTTTGTCAACAACTCAAAACACGATATTATTTGTTTTCATAACGTTTCTCGTTATAAGAGTAGTGTTGTTTTAAAGTGCGGTGGTTTAACGACAGCAATGACTGTGGAAACCAACCGTTTGGTGGCAATGCCATAATGTCATAATGTATATATTAATATACATTACATACATAATTTAGTATACAAAAAAAAGTTGTGATAAATATTAAGCCTACTTAATCTTATCGGTCTAATTTATTATATTTTGACTCGATAAACTATATGCTTTACTGTAAAGTCCAATTGTACAGATCTGGCAGTTAAAAAAGAACTACCCTGCTGTATACCGATAGTCGTGGTATAATCAGCATAGCGACTGAATAGTTAATAAACGAACATAATAATATAGGTACATATGTAATTTTATACATATACGTATAATAGCGTATTACAGGATATAGTGTGGACTTTAACGTCAATAACCGTTGGCCGTCGGGTCGTGATTTATCTAATTATCTGAATTTTCAATAATTTTAAATCATAAATTATAATAATTTGCACGTTTCGTATAAATTTATGAAATATTAATTGTAAGATAATAGGATATGATTAATAGGTATAATTATATTTTATTTGTTCAAATTGATTCCAATTTAGCTTCCTAGTAAAATTAATTAAGTATATATACTTTAAATGTGATTATTTGTTGAGATATATTTTCACTCATTGAATCCACCATGGGTAGCAACAATTATTATTATAACCATATAAATGGGTCACGTGTCAAAAAGGTTGAAGACCATTGGTATTAATGGTATTATAATACTCCTACTCATTACTATATTGATGTGCTTGAAGGGTAAAAAATAAAAACCATTATGTTCAAGTTTAAGTTTATTTGGATAAGTCCCTTAAATCGTATACACACGCGTGTACATGTATAGGGATGATTCATTGTTATTTCAATGAAACAAAATAACATAACCTAATAGTATGATATAGTATATTATACCAATACTATATAATATAATATAATGAACGGCAACAAAATTACATTATTTTACGTCAAGTAACTAGTTTTATTAGTAAATCGCGCCGTATATTTTAACGACTATAATAGACTATTGTATGGAATCCGAACTATCAGTTTATTATTATTATTAATTATACTATTATGATGTTTTGTTTACGTAGAAATGTTTCGACTATCCATTACTCTTCATTTATGAACTTAAAAATTTACTTTATTATTAAGAACATTAATACGTCTTATTAATGTTTGATGGAAATAGATAATGTTATTTTATCTTTCACACAATATCTATCTAACTAGCAACACTCACGAAATAAATTCGAAATAAAGCTATTATACATAATATTTAATTAAAGTCATCCATTACTTACTAAACATTTTAACTTTAAATTGGCAAACTATATATCTGATTTTCTACTTAAGCGTTTGAAGTTTTCATTATTTCTATTATATTCAATAACTATTATAAATTTAAATAATTTAATACAATTAAAAATTCTAATGTTATTTATCTGTGATAAATATTCCAGTTTAAATCTGTTATACGCAGTACACAAAATATTCCTGTACAAATTTAATAGGATATATAAATATAATAAATTGCATAAGCACAATGAGGAGTTGCAAAGAAATCCTTAGTACACCCAAAATATTCCTACTAAATCAAATATAAAGAAATTAAAAATTAAAATTAATAATAATATTTTGTTGTTTATTTAGATACATACACTATATAGGTAAAGCTATTGCTGCTGATGAACCTATTTATAACTTATTACCATATACAATCAATATCTATATAATTATAATCGTACTTTCATATTTTACTATCATAAAAACATATCACGTATGTTTAAATTAAATATCCATGTAGATGATAACATTATTATATGAAAAAAATGCTTTTTATCTACCTTATCGAACTCAATTTCTTCTATCTAAATTCATAATGATAGTATTGCATTTACGATTTACGAATGCTTCATGAATATCTATCTACCTACCTATCAAACGTCTTATTATTGTCAAATCAAATAGTCTGAACATATCTGTTAAAGTTAAAATGTTACTAGGTACGTTAATACGTATATATCTTAAATTTTAGAAAAAAGTGCAAACATCTTATTATTAGATTCTAAAAAAGTGATGAATTTATTTATTTTACAATCAAATTAATCAAATTTAACATATATATTACAATGAATCACTCGACACAGTCGACACTGACTGTGTAGCAGAATAGTACCTATACCGACTTTTTAAAGTTAATTTTTTGTAATACCTATATATTTTATTATTGATTTTTACACTATAATTACACTATACATCAATGAACTCATTATGTAGTAAAACTATTAAAAAAAAATCAACTAAAATTTCATCGAAAGTAAAGCTTTTAATATATAAACAATTTGAAATATTATAACAGAAGTATTTGTTAAACAAAAAATAATATGTTACAAACAAAATATAATAGTATATATGAATACGTATGTAAAAATAATAATTATATAACAACGGATTTGGAATAGTTTTCTTTTTTTTTCGACTTTTGAGTCTTTTGTCATTTTGTAGAGATCATTTATAACTTCACCTTATATAGTTATATAAAATCACAATAATTAAATGTTGGTTTTTTGTAATATTATACTAAGTTCTTTTTTTATACTAACCACTAAAATAGAAGCATAATAATCATTTTCAGAGTGTTTATAATTTTTATGTTTCCTACGCTTCTTTTGTTTCTTATGTTTCCTATGTCTTTTCTTATGTTTCATCTTAAGTGTTTGGGCACGGTTCAATCCACACCTAGGATCGATTACCCGTGCAATTGAGGTACAAGTGGACTGTATAATAATTAGCAAGTTTTTCTGTGTAATTGTTGTATAATTGATTAATGTGTGTCCCTTGCGACATACATACATAAGATATTGTACAAAATTAATTATGATATAATAATAATACTAGAAAAGCACATGCATCCCACACTATGCATGACACTGCAGAAAAGATGTATAATATTGTAATGACAATTAGGTATTTTGGTTAGAAAAACTTAGAAAATAATATAATAATTAACAATGAGAAATTTAATACAGTAGAGTCCCGCTAATCCGGTCATCGCTAATCCGGACATCCGGATAATCCGGACAATGTATGTTTCGTATTTAGTACTCATGTATAATATATATATAATCGGGAATACCCATAATTAAGATATTATCGTTTCGATTATATATTGTGATTTGTGATATTTTTAAAACAAAAAAATATCACGGAGTTTTTCAAGTCTTAATACAAATAAAAATAATAATGTTATCTAATGTAAAATTGTAAATCAATAAATTTTGAATTCGTATAAACATGAGGTGTTTTTTGACAGCATATTTATTGTGTTATTATTTATAGTGTTTATTAATGAGTAAGTTAAAAAAAAACGTCATTTCGTTTAATCCGGATTTTCGATAATCCGGAGAGAGTCCGGTCCCATCTAGTCCGGATTAACGGGACTCTACTGTATATTGATAATAATAATAATGTATGGAAAGATATCAATATACAGGCAGTGCCGACGACAATACGATCCGGCGTCTGAAGGCCAGCAGTATGGCCAACACATTATAATGATACATTAGGTCTCCTATGTTTCTTATGTTTTTTTAAAGATGGTTCGTACTTGGTTATTAATAGTTCTGTTTTGCGTTTTACCTATACAATAACAACAAATTACAATAATTAACCCTGTATTATAAAGTTATAAGTATTTTTAATCAACTTGTAAAGAATTAGTTGGGGGTTTGACAAAATCACAGCTATTTTCATATTGTAGTTCGTTTACTTTCGTGGATATATTTAGGTTAGCTTTAATATTATACTGAGCAATAACATAAAATTACAAAAATTAACAGTATACAAATATGAAAATAAAATGATAAATATTTCATATGAACTTGAAAGAAATTGGTTTCTTCTGTATTGAGAATACGAATTTTAAGTGACGATTCATTATCATCTAGTAGTTCTAATTTAAATTTTTGTATAAGCTATTTAATAAACATATCAAATAACAATAATTCAATGAGTCTATAGTATTAATATTATACTTGATTAATGAGATCCTTAAAAAACTAATTATACCATCATGAATGTATATTAGTAGCAGTTTTAAATTGTAAAGCTTGAATTTTATAAAAAGACAAGTATAACTGTTTTTTATGAGATTACATAATTAATGATATAATATACATAATACCTAATGCATTATATATACTTTATTTTTAACTGAATTTAACTTAAATTGCATATTATATTCATACGGTATTCAATAATAATAATAATACTAAAGCTATGCAGTTTAAATGACACGAATTTAAAAATGTTGGTACAGTTTAAAAACGTTTAAAATGTAAAAGTTATCAGGAATAGAAACAATCTTGAATAATCAATTTTTTAATAATTTAATAAGTACATTACGCGATATGAATAATACATACATTATGTTCTTCGTCATTATCTTGTATTCTTAATTTTGAAAACTCGGTTGTTAAAATAGTGATCTAAATAATATTACCAAATTTTAACGATTGAGTATAGATATTTATTATTATGCTGTTATAATACGTAACATATTATATAAATAACGAACGGAGAAGATATAATGTTTTATTGACAAATAATATTTTATTAGGGGAAAAAAACTATATAGAAGATTTTTAAACAATATAACAATATAATACGTACTAAATGGTCTAAATGTACAGTATCGTAAGACAAACTATTTGTTTTCGGAGTTTCAATTCCGATTATTCGTTGATTAATAAACATAATTAATATATAACTTGCGATAATTATTTACAGACAACAGACTTGTGTAAAATAATTATTTAAAGTTAAATATTGTTTGTATTATAACAAATCGTTGCTATGATATTAAAATAAACTGTTTTTAAACATAATTTTATAAAATAGATGTTAGCTGGATAAAACATTTTTTTTTTAGTCGATTTTGTGACGCCACTAAATTTGATAAATTTAGGTCACTACCACTATTAATATTATTATTGAATCATATTACTCTAAAGATTATCACCTATCACTAGATCTGATAATATTATTACCTACGTTAAAATAGTAACCTCATTTAAACATAAATTTTTTTAATCATAGACTTTAATACAAATACTCCATTATTTAATTGAATAGTAAACTAATTGAAATTTATTCACAGTAGATCTAACTGATTTTAATAATTTAATCGTTCGTTAAATTGTGTAAATTATTAACACATAACCTAATAATATGCAATATTGCAGAGTTACGTATACAGGTTAAGTTTATATTCTGTTGAAATACTTGAAAATGTAATAAAAGATTCCAGATAGTGTTCATATATAGGTAGCTATTAAAAAATATTGTAAACACATTTTTTTTTATAAGCATTTAAAATTAAATGTCATCTTTGCGCATATTTTATTTTCTATGCATAGCGTAAAATTTTTTCGCTAAGGTATGAACTACTTTAGAAATTTTTTTTTTTTAACTATTATCAATCATTGAACATTTTATACATTTTAAACTGCAAAATTACTTCCAAGTTTTGTGATTTTGACCAATTGCTTTCAAAACTCGAACTGTTAAACTTATATATCTTTAATAATATTCATTTAAATAGTTAAACTTATAATAATAACTCAAAACTTATTTTTAAGCTTTTACATTCAGTGAACAATTTTAATCAACATTTATAGAAAAAAATACTAAAAGCTTTAAAATTCCTATAGTATATTTAATATAGCCAACTAACCAGATATTTTGAGTGAGTCCCAAAGATTTTCTTCACCGAACTATGAGACATTGTAAAATCTGTATATATTATTTTTTTCGGATGCTGATATTGATAACCTAAAATTATAACTAAGTATTTATATCATTAGCATATTATTCAAAAAATATTGTAAAACACTATGTGCATGGAACACCGGATTTAGTAAAAAAATTAAAATATTATCAGTTTATTACTGTTAAAATAATAACTGCTGTATTCATCAATAATCTGAAATAAAAAATGTATGTTAAGTGTAATTGCAATTTTATGTAATAAATATGGTAAACTTAAAATTTAATATTAGGATGAATTATTAGCCTATACAGTTATTAATTATGTACAGGTATACAAATATTATACGCTTAAAAGCATCTTTTGAAAAATACTTTTTATGTGGCTTGTGTATATTACACTTATAACCCCGTTAAAGAAATTAAGAAGTCATAATCTTATAAAAAAATAATTGACTTCGAAGTGAACACTGGTTTTTAAATAAACAAATCAACATTTTTTTTTACTAGATTCTTGTACAAAACCTAAGGAAAATATTCTCAGAGCACGTGTGTTGCGTCGTGTACACGAATAATATACTTATACATATATATTACTATTTCCTTCGACGGAATCGCAACCGAAAACCACAGTTCCCATATACTGAGTGCGTTATGAGAACCTATACACAATATCGGCGATGGCAATGAGGGGAAATTTCGTGTAAGTTTTTTTTTTTTTTTGTTTTCGTTTACACTTTTTCTCACTATCCCCCTGTAACATCGTCTGTAACAATGTCTCCGCAATCCGCAGCCACATTCCGGTCCGGCGCTGTTAATCATAATATTTCTACAATCATATAACGGATAGTCGCAATAAATTTATTTGTTGGCGACCCGATCAGTGTGAAAAAAAATAAGTAGACACGTACAATATGCGACTACATAGCGTAGAATAATATTGTTACACGCAGTATGGTATGTGTCATGTGCAATATATATTGTATATATTTGTAAGTGCGCCGCCGTCTCCGTGACGATATCATTATATATTATAACATACATAAAATATAATATCTCGACGATTAATTTTATTGCAAATCTGAAGAAATATAATATTATTTACAATATATTATGATATAATATCGCAACGTAATACTCTCGGTTTTCGTTTTGTTCGTTGTACATTCACACCGCACATGTTCATATAAACCTGTAGATATACATAGGAACGTGTCACGTACTCACATCTCAAGTATAAATCTTTCGAACTTTATCCACCCATACATCTGAAGTTTTCGATGGACTCTTTGCTTAGCGTACGTATTTATTTTCCTATACGCGACGACGATGATGATGATTATATAATATTATTAGAATATTTATACAAAAAAAAAAAAAAATCCATGCAATTTTTATTATTAATTGTACGTGTTTATAAGTCACCTTTACAAATCGTATATAATACGTGTGTACAATTTATTATACCGACAATATATACAAGCATAAGGTACATGTATTTTTTTTAATTGTTGACATATTTTATATAATTATTGAGTGACACGAGAGTGTTTAGTCACAGCGATTAGTTGCACAGAGTGGAACTAGAAAGCGACGGTCTCGGATGAAGTTTTCAGAAAGATAAAAATCTCGTTCTCTGTCTCTGTAGATTTTTTTAATTGTGGTACATCCACCTACATATAATAAAAAATAATAAACATATAGCATGCATATGTCTTAGAACTGTTCAAAATCAAAAAAAAGAATAACGTGAATTTAATGTTTTAGAGATCTCGTACAAATGGTTTCCAAATCCAAAAATTTTTTTAAATAAAACACACCATCGTCAGTACCTATAGTGTTTATCATTATTTATTATATATTAATATATATTATACGGCAATTAAAAATTTTTTCGAAGGGGAGAGGAGTTTGATTTTAGTCCAATGTATCACACAGAAATAAACATGAGCTTTTAAAGAAATTTTTCTCGCTCCACTCCACACAACTCGCAATTAAATTACCATACATGTCTCATCTGACACGCACTTCATTATTGTGTATTATTGTATTATATAGTTTATATTTATTAATTGAATAATTATAATGAAAATAAACGTTGTTACGTCCTTCTACTTAACATGATTTAGTATGTGATTAAGAACAAAATGTATCCTTGTATATATTAATTTATTATTATTAGTTTATTACTATGAAAATCACAGAATATTAAAATGATAAATGATGATTGATAATTAAGTTTAATTTATTTATTATTTAAAGTTAATGTTATATTTTTTAGAATGAAGAAACATTATTAAAAAATAGGAGTAAAATTAAAGCCGAATTATATTTAGAAGAAAAACATGTAATGCCTTTGGTGAACCATCTAACCAGTACATTGCTAATACACGAACCTAAAGACCCGATAGAATTTCTCGTACACCAAGTAAAAGACATAATACGCTTCCGGAATAACCGTGGAAAACCACCGATATTATTCAATAACAACCATTTGATAAACGTTTTTAAAGGAGTAGACTTTTTGAATAAGGGCACGATTGATCTGAGTCAATATTTCAGTGGTGAGTACACGATTAATTACGCAATAATGAAAGAGGTTAAATATTAATCTTTCGGAAATTGATGGTAGTGCATTGCATTGAGCCAATTGCTTACTCGCAACTCACTTTCGAGTTTATTCGTTGCTACCAAACTCGCTCAATGCCTTAATGGCCAAGTCGCGCGCCTACGCTTCGCTTGTTTGAACATAATCTGCTTGCCAGCAAGTAAACTATTGTCGACCGGCCTACTTTAGGCACCACTTTTTGCTGAATGAAATCGTATTCTATAATTGACGTGACTATCGGAAAAGTGAATATTGTGCTACAGATTATATAGTGCCTATATAGTGACATTATGGTCACGAGCAAGTTTAAGAATACCTTAGGTATATTCGGATTAGTCGCTACACGCTCGTAGTGATTTAGCTCAGAATAACATATGCTTCCAATATAAATAGCTAGGTAATATAATATTATCTTACATATTATACTGTATCAAATATAGTCTTGTCGACTTCCTACATTAAACGTATTATTAAAATTTTAATATTAAATATACGTGGTTTTTTGATTTATATATTATTGTATCGAGTATATTATAATATACCGCGATAGGGTTAGGTTAAGATTAGGAAATGTAAACGAATTGTCTAAATTAAACAGATTTACCTATCAAAATTTGAATTTTTCATCAAAACCTATAATTAGAATTTGACAGGTTATCTGGAATTATTTAATTGTCACTTGTTTATGGAATTCAAATTAATAATATAAATTTATCTATTACGAAATGAGCATGGTAAATAAAATAAATGTCTACTTATTAACTTGTTAATGAAGTAATAGGTTATTCCAAAAACATATACCTAAATACTATTTTGTTAAATTGTTTTGCTATATTTCTAAATGTTATTATTAAAATTATTAAATGTAGATTAGGTAATATACAATTGAATACAAATTGTGTGACACTTATTTATTTATTATTTTCATCGAATAAAATAGAAGTTTAATAAAATATAATAAATATGTTAATACATTTTTAATATTAGAATAATTGTATTATTTTTAAATATGAATATTCATTCCAGTCCACATTAATATCATTCATTTAAAAATTTACGTTTATTTATTCAGTATTAATGATTGATTGTTAATGATTCCTAAATAGCTATGAAGATGCTGGGATTGGATGAAAACGATTTCAACCGGAATCCACAAGTAGACGAAAACAATCAAATTGAATGTAAAATATTCGTATACGAGGCGTAAGTAACATATGCTTTTAAATTTCATAAATTACCTAAAATATCATCAAAAGCTGATTTGAACAACCAAATAGTTTTAATTTTGAATAACAGTAATTGACTATTTAAGATTTATGGTTGATTAACATATTTCTACATTTATTAATTGCTGGTTATTTTACTGTAAATTTAATACGTTCGAAAATTTTAATTTTTACTAGAATATAAGACTGAAAATATGTAGTTCTTGCCGTTTCTTGTAAATGTAATTTTGATATTGAGGAAAGGAGTTATTAATTAGTATATACTACATATTAATAACTCTAATATTAGTGATAAATCACCTAGATAAAAAATACGATTAAGGTCGATATAACCTCTAACTTGGCTTGAACACGTCATTCAAATGTATACATATATTCTAATATTCAATTTTGTTAAAATGTTTAATAGATCAAGCATTATTTGTAATGTCACTTATGTATTATGACGTTTTAACCTGTATTTCTATTATTTGGACATTGATTTAATAATTAGTAATATTTACAATTTACATAAGCAATATGCAAATTATCATTTAATTTATATTATATTTTAAATGCATAATTTATAAAAAAACAATTAACCAACAATCTTGCAGATATTGTGTTATATATAACTATTATGTACCTATGTTTTAGATAAAAGTATGTATTTTCGTAATTGTTATTATTTATAAATTATTTAAAAAAATTCAATCACGTGGTTGTTAAATTTGCGGTTATTCGTTTTTCAGTAACATCAAAAATAAATAAATGCATTTATTTTTTTTTTTTTTTATCAATAATTTTTTCAAAAACTATAGTTTAGCATAAAATTTCCCGTTTTTCCTGAATTTTTATTTTATAATATAGATAACTGTAAAATCAATATACCTACTCACTACTTAGATAAAAAACAAAGATGAAAAAATGTTTTGAAATTTTTTAGACGATATTAAAATTGTTTTTTTCTAATTTTATAGAAAGTTTGCGTTAATAAAACAGATGACCACGATGATACAGTAAACACAATGACAATAATTATGGAACACGTGTACAAACGACATTAGCGATGGAAATATAATTGTTGAATTAGTGAGAAACTTCTTTCTTCAGGAAATATATTATATAATAATTACGTTAATGGTTGTATTTTTTTTTTTATTTACCGTCTGTTATACTCATCGTTGTGTAATAACATTTATATATTATATACATGCACAATATAATGGTCTCTTGAGTCTCTTATTGACAGTTCACATACAGTTGATCGTAAAAACCGGGAGAGGAAATGTAGATAAACTCAAATTTTTTTTCCTAAGCCCATTTAATACACAGTCGTCAGTCGATTCTTCATTGAAAGAATCCTGTAAACTCTGTATACGATGACCAATGGATATGGACAGTGGGCACTTACACTACATGTGAAGTATCACAACATTCACAACAATAATAAAATTTTCGAAATGTACCTACCTACGCACAATAAAATATATTATATATCAATGTTATTTATGTTCATGCTACATCTAGGTACATCGGTCGTTAAAACAAATTCAATTGTATCATTATTTGTATAATGTTCGTCCCTTTCACTCCCTTTGTACAATATCAGTCCCGAATGCGAGTATACCTTTCGTGAACGAAAAACGAATGACCTAGTTTCCAAAACGATTATCCAAATTTGTTACGGTGACCAAAGCATTTGTGTACAAAAACATGTTCTTTTGTGTTCATATTATTAATGTTAGTGTATAAGGGTCAACAATGACTTCATCCCAGCAAAAGGGTTGTTTGGAATTATAAGCGGAACACAATAAAATTCGTTTCTATATAATATATATATTATATTTACTTATATAGGAAGAAATGTTTTGTACTTGTACCGCTGGGTCTGTATAAGACCCTGTCGCTATTGGTGGAATGTTTGAACGATGTGTGAAACAGTATACTAATCCTGACATATTTATCACCTGGGAATCTACAAACGTAAATACATATATATATATATATATATTTAAATTATAATAAAAGTTGTGAAACTGATTTAAGTCTGTTAAAAAAAAAAAAAAAAAAAAAAAAAAAAAAATATAATATAAAAAAACCTATTGCTCGAAGACTAATTTTAATTAAAAAAAAAGTGTCCAGACTGTTGAAAATATTCAGGTGTGATTTAAGTCTGAAAAGCCAAAACTAATTTTTATACATGAAACATTATTCAATTTCCTATTAGTTTTCATATTTGTATAAATTTATAAATTTATGTACCAAAATATGTAAATAATAAAATCTGACTGACAACCGTGTTTTATGTAATATGACAGTTCTCAGAGTTAAAATTTTTAGAGCTGTAAATAAATTTAAAAATTATAATGAACTACGTAAATAATAATTTATTTTGAATGTGATAGCCGGTAGATACCTAATACTTATAGAATTGGGTTCAATCTAAATCGTGTTCTCCGAAAGTAAATCATTAATATAATTATGTTAATTACTTCAAAACATTCATTATTATTTTTTTTAACGATATCATCAAGATAATTATAAAATTAAAAGTAAAAAAATATATTTTTTTTTACCCATTAAGGTTTAATAGTATTTTTCTATTATAATTATTTTTATTTATTCTTTAATCGCTAGCTATCCATTAAAACACATGTATTTTTATCTAATTGAATTTTAATATATAAAATATTCAAATGGCTTATTAAAAATTTGTTTGTCTAGTCAGCTACATAATATTTTTCTGTATTTAAATCGTTTTTATGCGTGAACCTAATAACGTGCATAAGACATTTTTTGGGAAACACTTAAATGTGCCAATTATGGTACACAAAAACTTATTAGCAAAACAGGAAAAATAACTGAGTGGTTAGTCTGATAAAATTGTAATCATGATAAATTTAACAGAATACAGTCGAATGCGTAAAAATAATTTTTTTTAAGGTATAGTTTTAGAATAAAATTAAAAACAATAATTACAATTGGAATATCAATTATTATAGAATAATATTATTTTTTTTTTTTTACATTTAAAGTGATTCAAATAAAATAATCATTTACATTTACATAGGTGTACTATGCATCTTAAATTACTTTATTCTTTTAAATTATAGCTATTCCCGTCATACTTAATTAAATCTGTTGACTCTTATGTTGATTTTAAAATGAATTAAAATTGTTGTTTTCATATGAAAATTATTTTCAACAGAATAACATATTATTACAAAAAAATTTTGGTCTTTAAAATTATTTAAATTTAAAAAATAAATATAATTTATAGTTTTATTTAAATTTGTATATAATTAGCTTCTTTTCATATTAATTAAGATCACTTATAATTTATAATTTTAGTTAGTATTACTATTATTTATTTTATTACATTTTTACTTTTAATATTTTATTAAAAGGACATAAAAGGTACTCGTATAATTCAATGTATATGTAACTAACCTAATGGAATAATTTGTTTATAGATACACTAATTTAGTAGTCATTAGAGGTTATAGTGAGAAATTGTAAATATTAGTATAAATAAAATTGAATACAATTGTATTTCTAAATTCCTAAGAAACTGTAGGGGATTCGTTAAGAATTTATTAACAACGAATAAAATTAAAGTATCCGTAAGTATGAATTTTACAATGATATTAAAATTACCTAGCTATAATACTTACATCAGATATATAACAACTAAAAATTTAATTTAGATATAGATCATCATATAATGTATTATAATATTATTATTCAATTACATATTTCATAAGTGGGAAACAAAATAAAAACAACCAATATTTTGCATGTAAAATTAAATACGAAAACATTTTATTGTGTATTTAATCATAGATATATTTATAATATTTCATACTTAAAAACGATGCATTTTTATTAAAGACAACTATTAAAAATACGTATTATAAATTAATGTTGATCTCATTTAAATTATACAAAACTCAAATTAATAATATACGAGTTCGTTAATTTAAAAAAAAAATTAACTGCGTCCACAAGTGAAACTAAACAGTTTAATTAGTTTGAATCAGCCTAGTATAAATAATATCCATAATATAAATTTACGGTAATTATATAATATTTATATGCCTTAACAATTAATTCGATTATAATAATAATCAAATTGATGATCGAACGTATCATTCGATCAAGATTCATATTATTTGAGCGATATTATACTTATATATGTAATATAAATATAGCTCAATATCCAAAATAAGATATTATATCTTAGTATTTGTTATATAATATCAAGTTAATCTTCTAAGATTTTATTCACAAAATAAATCGATATAATGATCAAGAATAAATTACAAATACTATAATTTATAGTTAAACCATCAATTATTAAAAGTTCCATTTTAAAGTCCGCTATTAACAGCATTCTGAACAATCTACCGATAAAACTTAAAAGAAAAAGGTCACGCAATGCACTTTATTAATATTGCAGAAAAAAACCAATACATTATTAACACGTTTAACTGTTTAAAAATCATTAAATTTTGATAGTTAATATTAAAAAAACTCAAATACAATATTTTTTAAACAGAAAAAAATATATTAATAATAAGTATCAACAACCATACTACCAAAATATATTATATTTATAAAAAATGACGTCAATAAATAATAATGAATGAATACATATTATTATACTAATATATAGGCACTATACATTAAAATATTTATCATATTTCAAAATCCAAAATAATTTTAATAGTTTTTGAAATTTTGATGAATATAAGCAAACTTATAGAAGTTAGACTTATTGAGTTATATAACGTAATTTTTAAATAATTTATTCATAGAATAATCTATAATTCATAATTTTGACCCTATAATAATAATTATTCATTAATATACGATGAAAATACAATACTATATTCATTTTTCTACCTTTTTTAAACATATTTTACTTACATATTTTGAATATGCACAGCCCTCCTATGGAGTCAACCACAGACGACGTTATACATTTTATACCTGATGTATACTCGTATGAAATTTCAAAATGTATTTTTAAATAATTAATCTATGTGGGTATATTCAATTTTATTATAAAATATGTTGGATAATTATTCTGAGGTACTTTATGTAAATAATATTATCACCTAATTTTTAAATTGTATAATAAATAATTCTATTTTTATTTTAAAACATTTTTCAAAAATCTGACAGATCACGTAGGTATTATAAAAATATACATATAAATTGAAAACTAACAAAGAATGTATAATGGCGAAAAACCGAAAATTAAGTACATTCTAAATAATAAGTGTAGGTAATGTACATTTTATACTATTCTGAAATCGAAGCACAGTATTTTGAATGGATATATTTTGTTATCGTTGAAACTGTAAACAGGACATTGACTACAGCAGATGTAAAGTTAGACAATTAGTTATACTTTTAAGTTTTAAGCATACCACACAAGCATAAGACATACAGCATGTTATATTCTTATAAAAGTAGTCAGGTACCTAGGCTATTCGTACACTGAACAGACGAACATTGATCTGTATTGGGGTGTAACTTGGTATTCGTTTCGCTTGATATTAATAATAATATTGTTAGTGAAATTATGTGGCACCACTCCACATTGTAGTGTCTTACTAATCACGTGCACCATATATCGAATGTAATAAATAATATTTTGTAGTAAAAACGTATAGTATTTAGTTGCAATTATTTCCACGAACAGTCACGTAATAATACACCAAACCTGCATCGCCCATCAATCTCCCTCTCCACACAACACCGTGGACTCCTGCCAAATCTATAGCCTAAAGATGTATCCCATGTATATAGGTATATTACACACTATATCCTTATATTTATACACACGTAGGTACTACCTATATAGTACACACCTATTTACACTAAATCAACCTGTCCCGAGGGTTGTTTTACTGACCGTAGCACGTCGTTGGGTCAGCTTCAAGCCGGAGGGGACGATTTTTCGTAGTTCCGCCGCCGGGGTGCGTTTTTGTAATATTATTTTTATTTTAGTTTCTCGCTGAGTAGAGTTGAGTCCGGTGGAAACGTGTGTAGAACCCCGCGGCACAAAACCTCAAGCTGCGGCGGCAAACCGGTTCGGCTTTTATACTGTGCTCGTCCTAATAAACCCAATCGTCTGCGGCGGCCCCAAGGGGTTGTGGTGAGGGTGGGGATTTGTGCCCGCGCTCGTGCGCGCGCTCTTGGTCTCGATATGAGCGCGACCGATCGAGAGCGGCGACGACACGGCGGCAAGTGGCGACGCGTAGTACGATTCAACAACACTGCAGACGAGGTCAGTCTGTCGACGGCAACCACTCGTGTTGGAAGTGTTCTGTACCGACGTCACGTTGTCGTTAATTTATCGTCTTCCCGACGAGTTCAACTCGCGCGTATATATTTTTATCCGTGCGGCGGCGTGTTCTTGCAGTGCGCACATCTTCGGGTCGGTTTAAAATCATTATTTATTACGACCGTTTTTGACCGATCCCGATTGGATTTTGTACCTTGGCTGAATATTTATTCACATTTTTTTTTTCCTCGTCCGACGCGTATCGCGGGTGTGCGGTGGCAGAAGTCAACCCGAACGTAAACCTATGTGGCTATACAAATATCGGTACAAAAGCGCGGGCGAACCATCGAGAAAATGATCGCCGCCGCGATTTCGCGACTTTGGCCTGGCGGCGGCGGCGGTGGTGTCGCGGGCCATCCGTCGCGCTGTACTCGTTACGTTTTCGCGATGACGAGGACGACGACGACGACGACGACTACTATTCTGCTGCTGGTGCCGTTTTTCCTGCTGGCCCTGGCGACGGCATCACGTGCGTCCGACAGTTGTGATTGGAGCGGAAGGTAAGATAATATTGTACTTTGCGCTCGTCGCATTATGACATATTATAATGATAATATATTCAGACATAAAGTAGACACTAAAGGTAGTACACTGATTTTGAAACGGATTTTGATCTACACGCAGACGTTCCGTGTTTGAATGATTTGATTAAAATCAGAGTACTTTCCGGAAATCAATAAAAATCTCTCAAACGTATCTTTAAACGTCAACTGACTGTAAGATCAATGACTATTGTCGTGATGATGCTACAGTCGCAGTATTTTATTTGGTGGTTTATTTTCACCTAAATGTTTGAATACAATAAACGCAATAATCTTTTAATTTTAAACACAATTTATTATTTACAGTATAAATATTTTTTTTTATACGAATTAAATCTACATCATTGTTAAAATATAATTGATTTTATTTATACTGTCAATATTGTTGTTAGTGTCAATACATTTGTCTTATGTAATCTTAAAGATTAGGAAAAGAAACAATTAGTGTGTTTGTATTCGCATCTCATACTAGTCAATATTATAAACATATTATGCATTTTTCGATAGAATATATTCATAATTTATAGTATAACATACTGTAAAAAAATCATTATGATAACAAATATAAATGTTTAGATTCGTTTCAATCATGTTTGAATAGAACAGATTTTTATTTTATATTGATTTACATTGTGACATTTTGCATGGTATTTTTACTTGTAAATTAGTTGATGACATAGTAAAATTATTATAATGTAAATTATTTATGATAATTAATCCTAAAACTTCAACACATGTCAAGGGGAAATATATAAATACGATTATAATGTATCTGAATATATTAATATTATTTGATTATATTTATTCATTTAACTCTAACTGATCAAATATAATTAAATGAAACATTGATACATAATAACATAGTAACACAATGTAAAAATTATTTTTAATACATTTTTATGAAAATCAGTTAACCATTGTATACCATGATACATCAATGTTATTTTAATACAATATATTATGTTATTCTATCTAAAGCCAATTAGGTTTCGCTCCTTTACTGGATCGAATACCATTTTTTCTACTTCAATTAGGTCATGTGCGCAAAACTGGTTCCAATAAAGCTCTTGAAACGGACCAACCTGTTGAATACATTCCCTCCCCCGTGTTTTAATTATAACTGACAATGAAAAAATATAGTCAGATACAGATAAGATATAAACCAGAATTATGTGTTTTGCCAAATTCGGCATGATATTTATCCGATCGTTAGATGTAACCAGTTTTCTAGTCTTTTATTTTTACTTTAAGACAATTTTTATCATCACACACAAAAAATAAATTAAGAAAATAATGCGCCCGTAGAGAACGCGTTATTATCACAAATTCTTGATAAAAAAAAAAAAAAGATATTCTTGTAGGTAAGTGAAATAAGTTGTTATTTACGATTTTGGAACAATAATAATAACATAATACATTTATTGTTCAACAACTGCTGACTAGCTTATTTTCTATTAACGTTTCATTCTTTGGCTGTTTATATATTTATAGTGCGTTTGCATATTTTAAAGACATATAAACTAATTGTATCGACTAACTCAAAACGCGTGCCATTTAAATTTCATTGCAGATAAATTTATTTAATAATAATTATATAAAACTATAATAATTAATGAGACTTCCTGTAACTACTGGCAATTGTGTGGCTTATAAAGTAATAATAATTGTATTGTGTATTGTTTGGGATACTTCGAGTTCCGGTCAATCAGAGTAATATTGTTGTACTTATAATAATAATCTTGCACGTTTAAATATGAGCACCTACTTAGTACTTAGAGTGGTACTTGTACGTGGCTACACCTATCTGTTTTTCTTTCTTCTGTGTAGCGTTTTCTATTCAGGCCATATAGCGAAAATTGTAATACTAAATGTAAAACAAAAAATTAACTTATAATAGTTATATTATAGAAAATAAATAAAACACCCTATTACACGTATAAAAAATATATGATTAGAATCAGAGCTTTATACTTGTGTAATACGATATTCAGTAACAATTAAAAAATGTTTTTAATTAATTTATACTAAACAAAACCTATTTATGGAAAATGGTTTTGTAGATTGCGATACTGCATTAGGTGACCTAGTTGCAGTATCGGTTTGTTTTTGCTACACTCAGTAAAAAAAAAAAAATAAAAAATAAATATTTACTGTATAATACGTTGATAACATATATTATGACACGATATCGTTATTATACAGCTATTGTTTTTTTTGTTTTTACTATTGCTCTGTGTATATTTCAGTGATAAATATATTTATTGACATGACTATACTTAAAGAATTTGTGTACTTTTATTTTAAAATTTAAATAATTATATTGTATAAAATAATTTAAAATTTAGGTAACCAAATTTATTTATATTGCAATTTGTTCCATATAAATATTTATTTGTATACTTTGTAACTGTCGAACCTAATAGTATAACTAAGGTTTCAATAAAAATAAAAAAAATAAATATTTATGTAGGTATATGTTCAATATATACAAATGTTTTATAAATTATGACCTCAAATAAAATGGGGTAATAGTTTTGAGTCTTAACTCCTGATAAACGTTTATAAACAATTCTTATGAGTTCCCACGAAATCGCGCATTACTGTGCAATTTCTCTATACAAAACGTTCCTCACGGCCGCCGATTCGTGACGTTCCTCGTTCATCTGAAGTTTTATAACAAGATTAAAAGAGCTGTTTTCTACTTATACTTTCTCTGATTCGTGATCAAGAAAAAATTACTTACCATTCATTTTTATTTTTAATTAAATGATATGTCACGAAATACCAAAAATATAGAAAATAATATCTTTGGAATAATATAGCAGAAAAACGAATCTCATTATTTCATTGAAAAAATAACAGTCATTATTCAAATAATATCCACCCCCAATAATGCTATTTTTATGTTGATATCCGACGCTTATAAGTATATGCGTATTTGGTATATTATACTATCATACTAATAAATACATACTTTTTTCTATAATAAATAATATATAATTTACCATGCGGTGAACATAAATTAAAAATTAATGGATTTTTTGATATTAACTTTAGAATGATACACAAACTTTATTCTTGTCCGCTATATTTCCGTGAGAATAACGTTTTTTCGTCGTGACTTTTGTGGTAGAGTAGCCAATTACTTTCAAACGTGCACTACTTGAAATTTAAGATTTTAAAATAGGGTTTTAAAAAGAAAATGAACTTCTTTATATTGTATTTTTCAATTGCAAAACACTTTTTTTTTTGGTTAAATCATACATTTAATATACTAGGTACCATGTACTTACTAGTTACTACAATATAATACTATGCAAAACCGTTTAAATAAAAATATTAATTGTTATTTAATTACCGAACAATAATGATTAAGACATTAAGTAAACCTACCTAAATGTTTAAACCATTTCGATACCACGAAAAAAAAAACTGAATTCATTATAAATTTTTATATTGTATAAATTTAATAAATTAGATATTTAATATGTAATTAACTGCAAAAATTGTTCAATTTTAATATTTTGAACATTTTAGTCTTAATTTTGTGGATTAAATTCTTCGAAATATCAAACATTGTACTGATGAAACCAGTTCTTAAATAATAACATTAAGAGTATAAGTCAATAATAGTTATGGTTTTTTTAATTGAATAAGATATATATGTGTTGGAACGTCCACACGTATATAATTATCGACACCATTAATGGATAGAAAATTGTATGAGATGATTAGTAACTGGCTACCGTCTGTACACGGTCGTCTGCAGTAATCACATATTCAGTTGTTAAAATTTTCATTTTCACGATTCCCCCTTCTATTTTGTTTTTTATTTTTATGTTTTTATCTTTGATTACAACACGCTCTGAGAGGGCCCGCAGCATGTAAAACGATACGACCCTTCAAATATTGTTTCAACACCGGCCGTCTTTATTTTATGAATATAACTATATAATGTATAACAACAACAGGTGGCGACAAAAGCCATCAAAATTTCAATACACACTTGTGTACAATAATAAATATATTATTTACTGTAAATATTCATAGTTTAATGATTATTGATACGCATAGTGAAAGTAGATAACATGTTATTTTATCAAACTTCTGTATGATTATGAACATTGATGCAAATTTACCACCCGGAGATCTCATAATTCCAACCACAATACAATTTCTATAAAATTAATGGAAACATGTGTTTTTATATTAAATCACAGCATGACTCTGAAATGGTAACAATGGGCCCACCTCAGTTTGATTACTTGGCACGTTTTATAACAAAAATAATTTTCTCTTCGATCAGCCCCCTAAGGTTACCATTACTATACGGTATCTAGATTTGGGGATGATCACTCAAACGTATCGATCATCCGGGTGCGATTCTTCTATATACTAGTCTTTTGGATAATTGGCCTTATTTCTAAAATTCGTGCGTGCACACATTATCTTTTTTACAAAATTATAGACCTTTTTGCGGATCAATTGTATTATTATAGAGTTTTATATTGAAGTTTTTAATAACTTTAAACGATTACGGGTAATTGCACGTTGGTAGGTACTATGGCAATAAATAAAAGTATTATGCGGTGCTCGAGGGCTTGTGTTATATATTTTACTTCAGGAAGGGTGGGTAAACGTTTTTTGGCGCCACAAACACATGCAACACATAACCCTGTCAGTGGAGGGACACCGCCACACTGGACCAGATGGCCATCAATGTAATCGCAACATGTGGTATTGTTTTTGCTACTCAGTAAGGCAGTGGGGCGTAGTTTACAGGACCCCTGGAAATTTGTCGCTAATTAAATGATTTTTGTGACTAGTTATAAAGTCGTGTTTTCTGCGAGGACAAAAAAATACACCATGTATTAGCCAGCAGATTCCTGAGTGTCTGGCTAATCAGTCTAAATTACTACGCAGTCTGTATGGTTAATGAACTCAACAAAAGGTCCATTTAATTGCAGTTCTCCCCGGATCGTTATTTATTTTAATAGCCATCTATTGAGGGCTTATCTTATTATAATTAAATAGAATTTTTTTTTATGCATTTTCAACAACTTCACGGACAATACAATTTCAAAGCATGTCACTGTTACGAACGAGTTGTCTCGACAAACGAAATGCTAAATTATCCTGGCTCATTTGTGTAACTCTATATTTTTGGCGGTTATTTTAAACAAAATTTTCTATTATGATTCTCCATTGGTCAATTTTGTATAAAAATTATTCAACTGGAAAAAGAAACGTACTCACATTTGGTCAAACTTCGCGTGTGTGTTGTGGCCGAAACACGATACTGGTGGTGATGAACAGCTAAAATATAACGTCTAATCACTTGGAAAAACCATTAGGTAATTTAATACATTTTTGTCCACTGCGGTAGTCCGAGGATAAGGGAATAATATTATAATATTATAACATAAAATATATTCTTGAAATCAGCTCGCACAGGACGAGAATATGACATATTTGTTATCGTTGACCCCGTACGAAGATCCCATAAAATATCACGCGATCCAATCCCCTGAACACCCTCATCAAAAAAAGGGTAGATGTTTGTATGTCTAGACACTCTAGAGTTCAGACGACCGAAAATTGAAGGGAGATAACACAAAATCTTTTTCTAAATAATATATTGTCAGCGTAATATAGAATCCGGCTGCAAAATGACCGTACTTCGGTCAAAATGAGCAGATTTTAATCTACATCTGTTCTTATTCTATTCGCGTCGTCTTAAAACCAATATCGAAAATCGTATAAAAATAACAACAATAATATTCGTTGTATGGTACAGTAATACATATTAGAAGACACTACTGATTTTACACTCTTACACGGAAATCGTATCGTATGTACGAATTACGAATTGCATTATTGTATTGGCTCACGCGTATGTTTGCGGTGTATATTTTATTATTTTATATAATGGTGTGACGATACTTATGAAAATTCTCATACCCCGTTTAATCAATCGATTTGTCTCAGCATATTTGAAACGCATAGTTTTAATAATATAATAAAAATAATATTACAGCTACAACTTCACTCAGTAGCACGATAATTGCGTGTCGCGGTCATTTGTAGCGATTAACATTATTCAATTCTGCTATTTTTCTCTCATTCCGATCTCATGGACTTTTGTTGCGAGTGGCACCGACACGTCGTTTACAAGTGACCACCGGTATAAGGTAATAAACATCGGTAAAAACGGTGAGAACTGTCGTCGAATATTTCTGATGGCCTATTGTGAGAAATCTCTAGTTTTTATTTTTTATTTTTTCCCAGGAAAAAGGTTTATGATACGATTTTAATATGTTCGATGCATATTACATGTATATAATGTATATGTTATTAGTACTTACCTATACCTATAGTTGACCAAGGAACTCGGCATTACGTTTTGACTGTTCTATTGTCTGTCGACAGTCTACGAAAAACTACCGAAATCCATGTATATAATTACTGTTGTAACATCAACAGTGATTAATACATTATATGAAAGGAAAAACGTATAATATTCGGGTGGAACGATTCGAGTATTCGATAAATTTCTTTGTCGGAACAATCTGCACGTCTCATAAACCGCGTAAACCGTAGGTACGAGAACCGCAAAACTAAAATAAGTGTTTTTATTATCTATAATATAATATATGTGTGTGTGTGTGTGTGTGTGTTCATAAAGGTTAAATATATTTATCTAAATTCTATATGTGTATATTTTATCGTCGACGCTAGTAGTGTTATTTTTTTGCTATTCTTTTTGTAAGATAACTAATTGTCTGCAGTACAAAAAATAGATTAATTTATATTATGATGTCTTAAATTTTTCCTGTACACGGACAATAAGTGAAAGACGACTAGCGAGACATCGTGCATTGAACATTGTTCGTCTTGCGGATTTCATTATATAAACGCACTTGATTCATGAAAACGATTATTCACCGTATCTACGCATACGATGTGTAGAAGGGTTCTATTTTCTCGCCACAATAGACGCCCCATAACTGACGTCATAAACGCCCGCTTGTGCGTTAGGTATTATAATGTATTTATGTATTAGGTTCTTAATAATTAAATAGCCTTTGACGAAAAACGTGGGCATGGGTAATTCAATATACTATATAATACAGTGAACGGAGCAGTCGCAATAGCCAATAATATCGGCGGCGGTATGGCCATTGTGCATTATCTTTATATATTATATATACCTGTCTACCTGTTGAAAGAAACCCCAAACAAACTCTATTATAATATTTATACATATGCAAGCAAAATGATGGAGGGGGGACATCTGCCAGCTGACACTCGAATTTCTGACCCTATAGTGGGTCCTAGTTTCACTATAAGCCACCGACGTCTGGACTGAATTACCACTGTATGCTGACCGTGTTATTATTTCTTTTGTAACCACCATAAAAATCAAAATAATATTTATAAAACACATTATTATACCAAAAGAATAGGTCACTATTTTTTCCACTTTTTTTTTTTTTGAAAATAATATTTCTTTAGTAAAAAGGATAGGTACATAAACAGCACTGCTACAAAATAAAAAAAATGAATAAAAAAGAGCCGCTGCTGTCAATGCGTCCGAAAATCAATTACTCCAGTCGAGTTGTTATTATTATTATTATTATTCATTGAAGTGACAAAATTAATAACTATTATTTATGGTACGAAAAAATCTCATAGACGTCACTTTACGCGCGTGTTACCATTTATCATGTGTTCGGATTGTGTATAGCGAGTACACAAGACGGAAGGGCACTCGTAAGCGGACCTTTTATACAATATAATATAATGATATTATTATGTCCTACCATTGATGGTAGTGTGTTGATAGTTTCGTGTTATCCTTAACCTCCATCATTAATATCCAAGACGGAACGCAATAAGCCGGGTAAAGGATAATCGGAACTTGGCGGCCGATGCGCAAGCCCCATCTTCCCCGGTGGTCCGTTGTAACTCTTCGTCGTCGATCATTTAATATCATTACTGTCGGCGCAAATCCCAACACGAGGTCTATTATAATTATACTTCATGTATATATATATACATAGACGCTTGCTGTGTTACATATAAAATATATTATGTATTAATGTATTGTACATTATTATATTATGACCATGATGCAATATTCTGTTATGGTATGTGCAGTATATACAATATACTTAGTGCGTAGCATGTATATTATATTCATAATATATTATGTTCAATACGAAACCCGGGATGACATTTTACTTGTCATTAAAGTATTATACTATTATATTTTTATACTTTAATCCAGTGTAAGTACCTACTACACGTCACGTTGTGGGTCGACGTTATTTCCGAAATAATTGTCGATACAGATCATTAGAGGCGTGCGTATAGAGTCATCTATACACATGATTGTTTCAACTCAAGGTTATCCTTATTTTTTCCGAACTACTCGTACATTTATCTACGTATCCGACCGGTACTTATATTATCATATATATTAATTTTACGGCAGTTGTTGTGCATCTTACACGTACCTACATTTATTTCTATTTTCAAGACGACAAGACATCGAAACAATATAACATGTATAACGACCTCCGTGTTAAGACATTAATCATCGAATTAATCCGTCGTGGGTTATATATATAAAAAAATAATAACACGTAGGTATCTATAGTATTAGGCACGACAATCCGTCGGACGCGTTCGTTATCGCACATTATCGATGCTTCGCGTCGTCGGATCGACGTCGTCCAATTTGGAGCTAGAGGGTTGTCTCTCAGACATACCACAATACTTAAGAAGTGATTGTCAGACGATTAAAAAACATCCAATAGACTACGGCAGTTGAGACGATCTTACACGCCGTTCTTCTTGACACGTGTTGAAATCTGGTGTAGTTTACAGCGACGATGGTGAAGTACGCACGTTGATGCGTATTATTATGTAGATAATTTATTCGGATTGTTTTTATAGTTCAAACGAAATAATAGAACGTTATTTCGGGTTTTGGTGCAGTAATAGCTCGATTTGCATATACTATAGTCTATAGTCTATATTATACACCTATCTAGTGCCGCCAGAACTCGACTACATAACTATATACATATATTTTTTTACAAATATTATGTAGGTACTAGGTATACGCTGTGAATATTATTACTCGTGCAGGCGTTTTGTACACTGAAGTTTGTCGGCGGTAAAATGTATATTAATATAGATACATGATATTAAATTGCCCACAGGGAAACTGCAGTAATAAAATTTACATTTCATCCGTAAAAATAAAAAAATCCTAAGGGCGGACTGGATGAATTTCGACCTTACGTATTAACGACAAAACGTAATTTTGAAATATTTTCAAAACACTGATTCTAAAATTTTTTTTCTTGGCTCATTAAAATAATCAAAAATTTATTTTATTACATGCAAGTTTATAACAGTCTTACAATTAATTTGACTATGGAAATAATTATTATTGTTCATTTATATATTATATACGTACAATAAACAATTATGCATCGCGTTTAGACGAAAACAATTATGTTAATATATTTGTATCGTTAATGCCACAGCTAAATTACTCAGTTATTATGTCTGTCCGGAAAAAAAAAATGTTAAGTCTGACATCGATAACTTGATTAACGTATTATGTCCACGTAAACTCTATATAATTCTTACACATATATATATATATATACCATCTAAAGTAACTAACGCACACTTCAAGTGTGTGTATAATATATAATTATAGGAGTTGACATGTCAATTTATATACTCCAAACGGGTATATATAATATGTAATATACATATTTATTATTAGGTATGTATAAAGACGATATCGCTTATAAATATGTATTATATGTGTTCGGTGCACTATCTAATATTTTATCTTATTGTTATCGGTAAATGGCTCGAACACCGGCCCGGGTATAACCGTGACATTTTTACTTTCGTTTAGTTGTTTTAGTGCCGTGCTCCCGAGTACACTGCCTAACATAATTTGCAAGTTCGAATAAACTATATTATGAAATAAATGTTTTTCATCGACTAAAATAAAGCAACCTCTATGCCGAAAAACAGTATACTATTTGTTTCACGAGTACCTACCGCATAACATGGGCAAATCAATATGACGTGTTACTGGAAATACAAATCTGACTATAATTTTAGAGGAGTGAACAAGAAATATGTCAATACCTTTCAGTTTCATCTGAAATGTCAACGGAATCGAACAGGACCGGAAAAAAATACCGTTTCAAATTATAAGCAATACTAGTGTAGTGGTCGCCGTCGTCTAAACCTTTATGTATATATCCACTTCCGCGTTATAACCACCATACAGTTCCTATAACTATAATAATAGTAGACTCTTTTACCGTGCGTATTAAGTGCAAACCGGGATGTCATATAGGTACAACTCATATTATACATACGCAGGTACATAATATTATCGTGTACGATTAAAGGACACCGCTATGAACCGCAACGTTGTGTTATAAATACCCATAATATCGTCTGACTGAATAATAACTACACACACATGTGATCATAACATCGCGTGTGATAATATTGAAAACGTTTAACGATTATTTTTTGTTTTGTCGTTTTCCAGCGGACTGACGTCGGATTCGTCGGAACACTCGGTGCGGCCCGTCCGATTGGATCGGTGCTGGGCGGGCACGGTGCGCTGGTCGTACCCGCGCGGCGCGCTAAGGGTGGTGTTCCGGTTGACGGGCACCAGTGGCGGCCGCGAGTTCCGCGTCTGCCTCAAACCGGACCGGCTGGACGGCGTGCGCGTGCTGTTGGACAGCGCGCCCCGTCGGCTGATCGCCGTGTACGATTATCGCACGACCGGCGGCGAACCTCTCAGGTCACGGTGCTTCAAGAGCGTCGGCGGCACGGCCGCGTTCTACGTGGAGGCGGACAAGACGGGCGACCGGTCCGGTCCCGTCCGGTTCCGTTACGATCTCGAACCGCTCGCCGAGCCCGCGCCCCAACTTTTCGTAGCCGACAACCTCGACGACGGTAAGTGCACGGCGATTACTATCGCGTATTATTATATTATGAATTGTGCATATCTATGCATCTCATCCATAAACGCAGTTATAATAGGAGGTGCCTAACCCGTTTGTATGCATGTATATCTTAAAGGTATTGTTTATAAATAGTTGACACGGATAAATTTAAATTTGATACCAAATTCAAAAAATTGACACGGGTCGGGCTCCCGATTTTTTTTTTTCCGGTGCGAACAAGTTAGGTTAAACTAACTAATTACTTAGGCTGTAAACCGGAAAAACGTATACAACAATATTTGTTTTTGATATTTTGCAATATAGTTTAATCGGTTCAATTTTATTCAAAACAATAAATTATTCAAAACGTGATGTTTCAAACCGTTATTGGTATAATTATTTACTATTTACAAAATATAATCGTAATAATAGTAACATGTACACACGGTTAAGCAGTTATGTTAAAAGAAGGAGAATTGACAACTCATTTTTTAAGCAATTTTAACTGCTTATCTATCGCGGGTGTACTGATGAGCTTGAATCTAAACATAAGAACCCAACTCTGGTTCTTGAAGTCGAGACTTAACCCCGAAATGTAGCAATTTTTACTAACTGATTCAAGTCGTGTTCAACAAGTAATTAAGTATAGGGACCAAGGGAGCAGGGACCTAATGATTAAATTCGATTAATACCTATCATCATAATATTAATTATTATGAGTAAGTAGTGCCAACTCAATACCATTATAAAACAAATAAAGTTAGTTTTTAAATCAAATTCTTATTCAGGTACTCTGCTGTAACTTATAAGAGTGCGTCGATTACAAATTTACGTTGTTTACAACCAGTGCTATGAGGATTTACAGCGATAATATATTTCAGAATATTATTATTTATTCGTTTGCGTCTAATTTTTTTAGTTGTCATTTTTTATGTTTTTTTTCGCAGTATTAAATAACTATTAAGTATATATTGGCACTAAAGGTGGACAATTGGTTAAATTTTCGAGGAAGCTAGAATATTCAAAACACAAATAACAGAAATAACAGTAATAATAACATTTTTAATAAAGTTTCAATTATGGGAAGAGTTTTTAAATGTATGGAGGCTAACCCCTCTAAAGATACCCGACTATGATTGGCTAAATAAGGATGATTGAATTATACGATATTTATTCGGTTCGGCACTGATAAGTTGAGTAATCGCGATAATTTAATTTGTTTTATCACGGTCGAATACATTGTTTTGTCGAAATTGGACGTTCTAATAACATTTTAACAGTCCGTGACTATATTATTTGCCGATTATTATCTAATATTTACGGTTCATCGATTAAAATAATACATTGAACTTAACTTTTTAACTTTTTTGTTGATTTTGAAATTATTGACACAATTGACACAGCCATCTAATGCATTAATAATGATCAATATAATACTATATAATCAACTACATAAACATAAAATATATTTAAGTATATTCGAAACAAATCAAACACCTAACTATAATAGTTTTATTTCTGCCATAGCGGCCGTGGTGTAAAATACAAATATTTAAAAAGAAAATTGTCGAAAAGTCATTGTCCAGTGTAGTAATTGTCAAGTAGTTTGAGTCATTGAGTAGTCACTATAATGGATGTATTAAATTTGAATAATTCTATGATAATATCGTTGCATACAAAAAACAATTCTAAACAGATAACTGTTTCTCAGCATGTATTTCTAAATATATAGCATATTTTATATTTTTCAATGACCAATACAGAAAAATTGAATAATATTTTAAAAATATCTTTGTGTTAAATGTATATAGTATATGTAGATAATGTGAAAAGTTTTAAATTCCTATGGATATTGTTTTTCAAAATATAATAAAAGACTAAAAATTACGTAGGTAGCTTATTTTTTAAACATCCATAATTTATTTTGTCAAAGTGTGAACTTGAAATATTAAAAAATTATTTAATATGTATTTTTTTAAACCTGTGAGATATTTTGTATTGAATTTTCAAACTTTTTGACTGATCCTAAAAAAAATTTATCAACAATATCCTATCAGATATCATCAATAAATTGGAAAATTGAAGCATTTTTATTTCTCCATGTTTATGGCAAACAACATAAAACGCATTTAAAATAATTTTTTAAACCAATACAATCATCGCTTCGCTTAGAATAAAAAATGGAATGAAAAGCTTGATAAACAAGAAACTGTTGTATAATATTTAATTGGTCTACTCATGAACTACAAAAATACTTTAACCGAAAATATTTTTTAGTATTTGAAAATAAATAATACATTTTGTTATTGGCTATATAATAACGTATTGGTATGAATAAAATAAATTGGAATCGTTTAACAAAACTCGTTTTTTAGTCCACTAAACTACCGCAGAACTCAATCGCCGCTGTGCAGTAAAACATATTTTAAAATCGATCAAATTACATTTCATCCGATGTCCGTTCTTCACATATTATTATCTGCTTGAAATAACTATCGAAGAAATAAACTATTAACACCATTAACATCCAAATGTTCTTTTCACAAACATATGTAGTTTTTAATCTGATGGGGCGTGACAAGCATGGCGTTAAAACTTAAGACCAGCAGTTTTCGACGGTACACAAGATCAGCTGTCTGTTACTATAAATTAATAATAATAACAAAAAAATTAATCATGTATTTGTTTTCTGAAATACATATTATTCAGCCTTACGGTGTTACGTAGGCGTTTACCTTGCAGGTAATTTATAATATAATGTATTAAAATGTAAATAAATAGGCGAGCACACATATGGTGCGTATATACTATAACATTTTGATATTTTTTTAATATACGAATATTGCTTTTTCTATCAATATGGAATTTACAATCTGTATGTATAACATCAATAATAAAGTTAGATTTAAAAGAAAAAAATCAAAAAAAACATGACGTTAAATAAAAACAACTTGTGTCATTTAATAATAATAATTATTATTTTAAATAATTGTTTGATATAATATCATTTAACTACTGTGATTCAAACTGACGTTTAGCGATATTAAAATTTAGAACAAACCGTTTCATAATAACATAAATAATTGTTCATCGTAAATATATATGATCGCCTTCATATATAGTTTTTACACACGTCCGTCCATCAACTAACCAAGATTACAAGATAGATATAATAGTATACATTATTTTTTTTTTTGTTCCTACCTCTACGTTATAGGTATTATTTTTTATTTCGTACATCGATCACGCTTGTCTTAAGCCGTCCAAGTTTGTTAATATATTATAATATGGAATAACAATGACACGCCGGCGTCTCGCCGATATTTCTGTACATGTAGGTAGGTACCTATACACTACGAACGAATTAAATCGGGCAGGTGTCCTAGGTATATTGTTCGTTGAAATGATCATTGACCCTAATTTCCTTTACTTCATTACAGAAACAATAGAAAATCAGCTTAACAATACATATTTGTCTTAGATTTCCGACCATCTCGAGTATATAGGCACCGGCTTTTCACCATAAGTGTATAATATAGGACCATAATTAATGGACGAGTGTAAAATAATATATTTGAATCGTATATTATATTTCTATAAAGACGATAACGATTTTTCATAAAAGCATTATATTTTTGACAACTTTAGAAGTGTTTATGCATTATTACGCTATTAAAATGATTTTACTTCGTTCAATAACTTGTTTGAAGTACGTACCTAACCATAATTTAAGTAATATTAAAATGCACGCATTGCTATGTATACAGTATATATTATGCATATAAATCGTACAAGCTATAAAAACCAAGACGTTTTCTAGATAATTTTGCTTTTTTTTAACTACGTATACTTAAACAGTTGATTTTGACATGAGTATAATCTCGATATTATCATTTTTTCTTCTCTTTTGGTTTCATATGTTAAATGCAGATTTAACCTACGTTCGGCTAATAAACGCGTACTATCAAAGTCCTTGTTGGAAGTCACAAAAAAAAAAAAAATAAAAATAGACCGACCATAAATTTACTCGAGAAACCTAACGATAAAAAAAACCACATAGGTACGCGTTGTTTAAAAATACCGGTTTCGCCTACATTATCAAAGTACACGCTGTATATACACTTTTATTTCTGTTGTATATATAATACTATATTATGTATAATTTTTTCCTTTTATTACTCGGTTATAATATTTATTTATTATCACCATAAACAATAGGATATGGTGGTCGTCGAAGAAACACGCTAATGGTGATTTTTATTTAAAAAAGTTATAGGCCGTTGAACATAAATTTCCCTTTATTGAATATATATGTATATATTATATAATGCGCATTTGGAGTTCCTTAACCAGAGACAACGCTAGACAATAATTATAATTATATAACACTAGACAAAATTATAGACGGTTTATTGGATTTTAATACTACGACGGAGTCAAGAGTAGTAAATAATATGATAATTCGTTGTGTAAAGATGCATTCAACTATACTATACCTATGTAATAAAATAATACTACTTAGACTAATCTAAAAGAAAATTACGATTACCGAGCCACGAAACGTCGTATGATTATATGTCAATTTAAGAAGAAAAAACATAGACATTACAAACAGCAGTCGATTATTTGGCTTTATTTTTACTTTTTAGTGATATAATAGTAGAAAAAATAATTTTTTTTACAATTTCAACTTTAATACGATTTTAATTATATATTTTTTTTTCTATTTTCAGAATGTCGGCCATGTACTATAGAAGAAATGACACAAGCTTACTGCACAAGTAGTTTAGGTGAGTTTAGTAGTAAATTTATATTTTATACTCAATTTTTACAACTGTTTTATAAATCTTCACGGTCAGGCGCGTGTTTCAAAAATCAATGATCACATTATTAAACAAATCTTCTCCGTTATGTATAATCGATAATAATTATCGCGTGTACAAATTCAAAATATCTAATACATAATAATCTTAAGTTCTTTGATAAATTCAATATATAACATATACGAACGATGAAATAATTTACATTTTAATTATCATTTTCTAATTACTGCCCACTTGATTTTATCATTGTTATTTTTAAATTATATTGGTACTGGCTCTATACTTATCTATAGAAATAAGGAGAGTTTTTTTAATTATCATCAAATAACGATATACGATACGTGTTACCGGTACCTCCCAATAAACAATACGCGGTTAGTCAGCGGGTGTGGGAAACGTAAATATATATATATAGGTTTATAATAATCATAGCAATATATAATTATATGTTTAATACAATAGTGATGATTATGATGTACTTCTTAGGTTTCTATTTGAATTAATTATTCTTTGCATCGTTTTTAGACTACGTAAAATAATTAATAATACATAACATTGTTTTAATTACACGCAAATATAATATATAATTTATTATAAATAGTAGTTAATTTTTTTTATTGAACAACACTCGTCAATTCAAAATTTATTAATGTTATTGAAAATATTTTTTTACTTAATATATCTAATCAAAATAAAACAAAATTAAAAAAAAAAATTATATATTTTTAATTTTTCTTTTTTTTTTTTTTGAATGACAATACATATTTTTTATCTCATATTCTGAAGTAGAATATTTTTTTGTAGAATGTTTCGATACGATTCATAGAAATTTGGACGAGTAGTTTATATGAATCATCGCTGAAAACTTATCAGTATTTAAAGTTTTGGTGACCGGAGTGGTAAGGTACGGGTATCCCCGGAAAAATGTTGATCTAACTACTCCGCTTACCTAAACTTAAAATACTCATAACTCAATAATGACTCGAAAATTCGATAACTCTTTCGAAATCATTTCCACTATACCTATATAGGTACCTGGTACACGTTTAATATTATGCGCACGTGTCGTTATATTAAGTAATACCTATACCTACCGAGCGAGATAAGAACACCTAACAAGAAACAAAATATTATTTGAACATCCGAAACAATAATTATATTTATAATTAAATTTTGATTTTCTCTTTTGCAGTGGTCCAAGGCACCATAGTGGGCGTTTCGTACGACGGCGACGTGTCGCGCGTGCGAGTGATGCCGACCAAGGCACACCGTTTGCCGCCTGAAGAGGACGACCGAGTGGTGGTGCAAGTGTCGCCGCCGCAGCAGCAGCAGCAACAGCAGCAGCAAGAGGACGAGAGCGGACGACCGCGGCGCGACGACCGGCCGATGACCATAACGTTCGGCCGGGGTTGCAGGCCTGCCGCTGGGCCCGGCGAGTTTGTGTTCATGGCCCGAGCCAAATTCGACGAGTTGGCCCTGCGGTGTGCTCCCAGGTTGGAGGAATGGCGACAAGCAGTCAAGGCGGACAAAGCTCCCGGCTGCATTCTAGCCGGTTGACCGTCGAAATTACATAGTGCTATATACGCTCATTTGTGTATATTTCCGAGACAATATGTAGGTACGCGTTTAGTACCTATAACCTAAGTAGGAACTGTTATATGTCACATGCTATACAGGGTTACCAGAACCGTTGTTGAATTAAGTTTTTTTTTTAAATTTTTTTTTAATTTTTTTATTCAAAAGTCATCATGTTATAATATTATGTTATACTATTTTGTGTAAGAATATACTTGTAAAAAAGGCCATATAAAGGTAATGTGTACATTATACTTTCAGTGGACGCTTAAACAAAAATCGCTTTAACTACTACGGCTAATGCATATAAACGATAATCGTTCCGCAAACGAGAAGTCGTCGTATTGTACTTGCGGATATCGCATAATCTAATAATTATCGTTTTAAAAGTTCGTTCGGTGCGTGGAGCTTGCAGAAATTACGTTCGGCCAAAGGGACTCGTCAGTAAGTGAGAAGGAGAAGAAGGAGGAAGAGGAGGAAGAGGGAGGTAAAGGCTCGTGTACATAGTTTCTTTGACGTAGAACAAAGGTTCTGTGGCTGTGATTTAAACATTTTACGAAAATGTTAAAAACAAATTCAAAAAAATATAAACAAAACACAATAGACGTGCGCATACTATTAATATTTAATACATTTATAATTAAAAATATGGAAACTCAACACATCAAGTCGTGTTTGGTATAGATACGTAATCGTTTATTTCTGATTTCCTATTAGAAAATAATCTAGCTCTTGCACCGCTTTTCGTTTAAATTACCGCATACTCTATATGATACTATACGATGATATACTTAAATATTGTATTATTGTTGGTAATTTAAGAACTTTAACGCACGCCAAGCGCAACGTCGACGAGTCAATAAAACTGTATACGAACGAATAAAATATTATACTATAATATATAACGTATGTACAGAGTTTTGAATATTTGTTTTCTAAAAGTATTATAATGAATCGCAAGATAGATATGTTTCTTTCTTTCGAATCTCTTATTTTACGCGAATGTCACTTTTATTATACAATATTTTTATTTTGTATCCTTTATTATAATTTCTGTAGCCAAAAGGTACTTTTTACTCTTTCCTCTATTACTTTTATGTAATATATATGTGCGAAATATACATGAATTGTATATCGTTAACATGTGAATCTATGTGCCAAACCTTAAATAAAAAATAAACGGAAAGTTTCTTTTTATAGAAGTTATATCATTATTGGTTCGTAGTTAAATTACGATATATCATATCAAATGGTTTATTCGATTTTATTATATTATTTTACTTTATTTATGCGCTTTAAAAACAATACCTAAATTATAATTTTATTACTTCTAGCGAGCTTCATATTATGCATTTCGAAGTGCAATGTTAAAATATTAATATTAAGATAATATTGTGTTTGTTAGGATTATTATATTAATCATTTTGTTATGTTTTTAATAATTGTAAAATCTCATATTTTGTAAATTATTTTTGTTTGTGTATGAATATATTGTCATTATTATTATACGATGTATTATGATCTCAACTTTTTAAAACAATATTAAATATAGCGAACAAAAATTGTAATTAATTCGACTAATATTGAAAATATATTTGTGTTATTAGTTAAAAACTGATATATATTTTATTTTTTATTTTTTAATGATATTTTTCTTCCCTTACCTGAGCCGTATATTATTATTATTATTATTATTATTATAAATGTCTATCTATCTATATAATATATATTATATAGGCACTTATATAATAATATAATATACATCGTTTTCCTCTTCGGCGTATTACAGCAAAATGCATTTATACGGTATAAAAAAAAAAATAATAAAATGTCATTATAAATGGCTATTATAAATATATAATATCAGATATATATTACAGTCGGTGGCATTACACGTACAAACAGTCGGGCCGGACAATGGCCGGTCGAGAGTGAAAAAGAACATATTATTATTACAACAGGAGATGAAGGACGAAAAAAATAAAATAAAGGTACGAATCGAAAACCGGCCATAAATCAGAGGAGCCTCTGTGCGAGATGCCCTCCGGAGGACGACCGAGGTATGCCGGTCTCATTAAGGTCCGATTTTATTTAGAACACGCGCCGCGGTCATCTCTCGCGCGCGCTCGCGGGACGTCCTCTAATTAGCGGCGGCGCGCGCTCGTTTCGACATTCCCCGTGCTCGCGACGAACTCGTTTGTCTGCCACCGCCGCCGACACTGCCGCCACCGCCGTCAACCCACCGTGCACCACCGAAAGACGTCGCGTCATCCGGACATACCCTGCGCGGTGACGATGCCCCTGCGACCATTTCTGCCCACCCGCAAAGCGTCTGCTCTGGGCGAGGATATATTTTCTTATATTTTTTTTTACCCATTATTGTATTCAGTCCCCCCCCCCCCCGCCCTCCATCGCTCGCTCGGAGATACGATCATCTCGTGTCCTCTGCGCCGCCGCGCTCAGATCGCCATTTCTATCTCGCGCAGCGGCGGTCAAAAAACTGGATTTTCTCGTCGATTTTTGCTATTTTTTTTTTTTTTTTTAACGACCATACAGTGCGCTTTACAGCACGGCGACGGTTTGTTTTAAATTACAATATTATCATAACAAGTTGCAGCAGTATCGACCGCCGAAGTTGCGACAATATTGTCATAGAAGCGAATGCGAGAAAAATAACCTCCTCTGAGGCACCTGGCACCTACTATTTGCCAGGTAATAAGTATACTTATCCCGCGTGTATAGTATTGTCCGGTATTTTAATTAAACCCAAAAAGAATAATTTCACTCCTGCAAATATCTAAAAACAGAGCTAAGCTTATCACGACGGTATTAATTACGTAAACTAAAAGAAGAATTTTTTGTTGGTTTTGCTAAAACGACCGAAAACTCATTATTATTTATGACGCATACCCGTCAGTTTCCGAAATGTTAAATAGTCTGCAGAAATAAAATCTGAGTAAATTATAACCTTGACTTATAAACATTTTGTTGCATATTAAAAAAAAAAAAAAAATTATAAACAATATGTGACATAGAGAAGAGAATAATATACCTACTATACAATAATTATTATGAATTTTCTAGAAATTTAAAAACAATAAATTAAAATTATTAAATATTATCTACCGTGTGTTTTCCCTATTACCTATTTGTGTTTTTAAAAAAAACATAAAATCGGTAAATAAAGAATACGCCGATTACGGTCAGTTGATGTCAAACCGTCTGTCGGTAATATCATATATTCATATCTATTTTCGTCTTGCATTAATATAATTAGTATAATATTCTAGATTGAGTACAGTTTTTATTTGTGAAGATTAAACTAAAAATTTCTAATTTAATAATATATAAATTTATAATTTTCGGTTTTTAATAAAAAATAAAATATTTTTTTAGCATATTTTAAAAGGATATATGATAATAAATTTTAAAAGCATAAATACATGTATATTTTAAAGTTTTTTAGATCATATAGTTCCTAGCCCTAGTAACTAATTATTATAACATATAATATAAATAATTACAAATACCTAATAGGTAGGTAAATATATAGGCGGGTACATATTATATATTTGCGCATACATGCAATTACTATCAAAACAGGTATTATACCCGTAACGTGGTGAACTTGAAATTTTTCAGTGGTTATTGTATACAGACCATCACCACCCTTACATGATAAAGGCATTTACCGTCATATTTTTAACTATACGCCTATTGTATAGTTAAATATTAAATTATTATCCGTCAGCCATGATCCACCCACTCTACCAAACCTAGCCGCCTATTGATTATCCCTTTGCCACACCACTAGAGAGAGAGATATATACACTTGGGATAAGAATACGTATACACAGCGAAACTGTCGTCTACGCGGCGGAATAATAATATTATAATATGTATGTAGGTAGGTACCGTACTGCTGCTGCACCTATACGACGTTCTGTGCGGTTTTTATTTCCAATTTTTTTTTTCATCATTTCCGCCTTTTCCGACGTTTTCTTAATGGTGTATCACTGTTATACGAATTTATATACCGACCAGTATCTATAATATTGTGTATAGTAATATTACATTACACCGCCGCACCGACAACCTAATCCAGTGTGGTCAAACACTAATATATATAATAATAATATGTATATGTGTAATATTTTCAGGCAAATAGCCATTTACATGTGTACGTACGCTGTATAATTTTCTGTATGCGCCAATGTGAACATTTTTGTGTGGGTTTATGCATGGTATCATTATTTATTATTTTATATTATATACACACGACGTTGTAATATCTCGCACAGCGCATTAACCGCGACATCATTTTACAATTATTATTACCACTTCAGTAATAATTATTAACATTATCAAACCGCCCTATCAAACGCATGTGTGTACTTAACATAATAATAAATAAATCTTATAAATTATAATAATGTAATGTATACCTCACATACTATACAATATACATGTAACAAGTGTTTGAGATTCAAGTTTGCTGAATATTGTTTATTTTCGCTTCTCTACGCTATTGTAATATGAGGTTATAATATATTCGTATACCGTATTGTACGTAGGTAACTATAATGTACACAACAGATGTTCACAGTGGATGGATATCATTCGTGTTGCTTAATGAAATCTACTATCTTTTGTATTACTTTTATTATTATTATTTTTTTTTTTCATAAATTTGAATAATAATTTGAAATTCTATACTGTGAAAAAATAAAATAAAAAAAACGTTTTACAGACAGAAAAACAACTACGAGGTGGCCACAATACACTTTATAGTTTTAATTTATATTAGGTACCTATCTACAATGTACATGGTACATATTATATTATATTATATCTTTGCAGGTTGTTGCTACTTAAATTTTTACCAGATAACATGGTAGGTGTTTAATATATATAGTACATCTGTGAAACCATTTCTAAATACTACCTATATGGCTATATACCTACTTATTTTACATATCTAATGAACAATAACAAAACAAATAGCTGGTTCGAGAAAATGACTTCAATATCAATACTTAAGGAGGGCGTTGTTCTTTCATGCGTCGAGTTTACGGACATAATTGGTGCCTCAAACAATTGTTATATAGAATTTTTGATCAAACAAAAGTAGCTATACCTACATATTATATCATTCCCGAAGACCTATATTCTAACAAAACTGCAGTGACGGCCAGAAGTATGTACGATTGTTGTTTTTTTTAACACCTGTTAAGACGCGTACATGACACATATTATAAAAATATAATACTATGTAATTTAAAATAACTTTCGTGTATACCAACGGTTAACGGACAACGAAAATGTTTAATTTTAGACACATCCGGGGATGTCATTGCGATACTATGTGTACTGTGTAGTATAAAATCGGAAGTAGATATTTGAACACCTGTTGAAATTCGTTTGCAAAGAATTTTCAGTCATTTTTCCACAGTTGCGCTTTTAGAACGATTGTTTGCTCACCAGTGGTTTTTTTTCGACCATTATATCCACTTATTACGTACATATCTACTAGAGTTCGAAATTTACGAGGAAATCAGTTGAAATACAACATAAACCGCAGTTATTTGTAATAAAATTATATCCATTCACACGCGTAAGAGTTTGTGCATTATTGTTTTATTTTATTTCGATTATTTGCATATTTTTCAAGCATTTTGGTAATTATTATTTCAGTGATTTTTATGACAACAATAATAAAAAATGAAGATATATAATATTATATTATTATACGTACGTTTCGACCCCGCGATTATTATTCAGATACCGATCGTTGTCGTATGTCTAACAGCTCCGTTTAATATAATATCGGACTGGTACACCTATATGGCTATATAACACTTATTAGGGGTATCTGAAGACTATAATCTCGAAGCGTAATTATTTTTGTCGGATAAATATCATATAAGTATCATATTATGTATATTATATGCATAGAGACACACTAATAAAACGGTGTATTTTTTGTATATACTACGCAATAATCACGACAATAATATTTTAATGTTCGCCGCCACACGCCCGCGGCAGTGGACGACGCGAAACGTATAATATAGTCCGTACGACAACGCTATATAATAAAATGTCCGTAGAAACTAATGACAGAACGAAAATAATAACTATACGGTTAGAATATATTATAAACTTATATGTAGTCATTTATTACGTTATATATTTCGTATTCGTGTTAGACGTTGTCCGCACGCGTCATAAAAAAAAGGCGCGGCGGGGCTGTTAAAGAGCATATATTTATTTAATATTATACGAAAAACACGATGACAAATATTAATATTAAATATAATTAATGTGCATCTGTGCATGGACTCGGTTACCTCCGTATATACGCTTATAAAAATATGAAAATATCGCTCGGCGAACGGTGACCTTTCGGTCCAGGTCGTCCGCTGAGCACGTGGTGACGCTTCGGCGACGAGTGTAAACGTTATAATGTTTACCTAATGTGACACCATAAAACGTCGACGGGCGATAAATCGTGGGTAGATTTTTTTCGACCCGAACTTTCGACTGGTTATAGTGGAATCCTGTTTTTGGCGACAACACAATAATATAATAATACCTATATATGCGAGTTGAAAAATAAAATATTCAAAACGAAATCAGACGACGGTGTGAGTCGTGTTGTAATATATTATGATAAACATTCGCAGATCACAAGAGCAACGACGTGTTTTGTGTAAAAAACATTCCTACTCGGGACGTGCATGCGATATGGAAAAAAGTAAATTTGCAAGTGTATTGTATTAAGTCGTTGAAAAAAACCTTCAGAAAACTGTGAACCCTTGGACGCGTCAACGCGATCGACTTCGGCAATCGCATATTATTATTCCCATTCGACATGACAATAACATCACAGGCAACGGTACGAGGCGTCGGCCATAATAACAACGCCTACGTTGTTGTCATTACTAGGGCCCAAACCTTGATGGATTTGCATTTTTTTCTTTACAGCTTTAGGCTTTTCTTTACAGCAATATGACTTATGTTATATAAAATTCAATAGAACCATTTTTATTCAGCATTTTTTCTTGCATTTTTCGGTAAATTTTGGTTATACGGTAATTTTTTACTGATTTTGATGCAGTTTTTGCATTTTTGTAGATCTATTTCCATTTTTTACATTTTTCTTTTATAATATTTTGAAAAAATTAAATATTTAAAAAAACTAACGTATTGAACAACCCAATTTATTTCTTAATTCAGTTTTAAATTTCATTTATAGGCCCTATAATCTGAAAAAAAACATATTTAATGTATAAAAATATTAGCATTGTTTAAATTCAGATGTATAAAATAATAAATGAATGATTAAAAAATATTAATTTAAAAGCTGATTTATTATTAAAAAACGTGATTTTTGAAAATTGAATGTTATTTTATTTTTTTGGTATTTTTAGGGAAATTTTTCAAGTCATTTTTTGATGTTTTTATTCATATTAATACTTTTTTTGAGTGCATTTTTTAAAGATTTTTAGGTCATCAAATTCCGGGCCCTAGTTATTACTATTGGTTCGGTGTGGTGCGCGACGTTGCACATGAGACATACGCGTCATCGTCGTCGTCGTCGTGTCATAATAATTACATGGCCGTCCGTCGGCTCGCGCGATTAATTATCGCCATTACGTCGTGAACGGGCTGGGCGGCGGGACGTAAACAATACGCGTACGTCGCAACAATCACAATATTAATAACGCGTGCGTACCCCTCACAGCACGTTACAGGTGCTTGCGCTACGCAACGCACAAAATATTATACCTTCTGCGCATATTGTTACACCATCATTGCGTCGTGCGAGGTAAGTTTATATAGGTGGGTAGATAAGTACGCGACGATCGAAGTTAAAAGTGATCGATAACTGCATTGCACCGTGTGTTATGTTATGATAATGTATACATAATAACCAATATTATTATTATTATTATTATTTTTATTATTATTATTATTATGCGTATAATAATATTAATACGGTGAACGCGTCGATAAATGGATTTTATTATGTGCTGCAGGTACAAAAACGAGTGGTAGTTACGCGCGGGGGAGAGGGTCGCGATAGATGGGAAGAATGGATAGATGTGGTGGCGGTGTGTAGGAGGAAGCGGAGGAAAAAGAGTGACGATATATCTGCGGAGACGGAGAAGTACTACACATATGCGTAGTTAATTGGTGCGTGTGTGTGTACATATATATATATATATATATTATTATTATTATTATGAAAAAAATAACGCGTATACGCGACCATGACGAGGTGTGGTCGGGCACTATAAAATTAACTACTTAACAGAAACCCGCGCGCAGGTATTGTGAGTGTATTGTACGCGTATACAGGTATAATATGGTACCTGGTATAATAATATTATATACGCGTATATGCGCGCGTGTAACACTCTCGCGGTAGTCTGTCGGGCTGCGGCTAATGGAAGGTGTGGTGTTCGGTCGAGATCGGCCGGCCGTGCAGGCGGTTGCAGAAAGAAACATTTTTTTTTTTTGGACGTCACTCCGCCACTGAAATCCGGTACATTTTACCTTGTATGTGTGTGTGTGTGTGTGTTTGTATACGCGTGCTTACTCGTTTACGAGTCGACTCTTTGTCACATTCGAAGAGCCCGCGCACAAGACGTGTGAAAAATTTACATAAATATTATTAACGTTGTAAAAAAAAAAAAAAATATATATATATATTTATATAAAACGTGCAGCGCGCGTGTGTTTATACGCATTACGCACCTATAATGGGACGCGGCTGGCTGGAGAGAGACGGACCGACACGGCGTTAGTGAGCGGATAAGTCTAAAAAACAATCGTGTTATATATATATATGTATATATATATGTTACACGGTTCATATAAAGGTAGGCGCGCAGATACGACGACGACGACGCGACGGCGGTGTCGGCGGCGTGTCCGGGCGGAATGGCAATTACGTGTTTTACGCGACGTGTACACGAAGATAAGCCAAAACGAACACCTGCTTAAAGGTTTCTTCTAGAAACGCGTCATAATACAATATTATAATGTGGTACTGATGCAGTGACGAAGTCATGTATGACATTTTGTAATTTTATACGACTTGTAAAAGCAAATAACACACATACACGTTTCACAGAAAAGAGGGAGTGATGGAAGGGGCCGAATTCCGGTTAAAATTTGGTATTTACATACATGATTCAATAACAATTGAACTGTGGTCTACCATAAAACAATCGGTTCTTCAAAATAATATTGAACTTGCTTATTGAGACGCGTTGATAGTATATTTCTTTTTAACATCACTGAAGCTTATGAATAATTTCTTTGTTTATTGAATAAATAATACATTTAACAATTAAGTTTTTTTAAATTTTATCATATTACTTAAGAATCGAAGAAAAATATAATAAGCTACTCACCACTCACCTATGAATTCACTTTATACGATTTACGAACAAGATAGTATTTATTATTTGCTTTGTAAACACAAAAATTTATTGTTTTCCTTTTATTGATAAAAAAGCCTATTGAATCATAAAAGCCTAATCCATTATTATAGGTAAATAAACCCGTTAAATATGTGGTTTATTCTACAATATCCGAGTAATCTTTATAAACTTAGTTCGCTTCCGAGATTTAGATACTTGAGATGTTTGACTTTAGTTCCAATCTCCAAAAATATCTACTTATATTTAAAATGTATAATATACTATAATAAATTATAAAGATAAATATTTTTTGATAGTAAAAAAAAAATATATTATTATCATGAACTACTTTACACTTCACATATACACTATTCCATGATTTGTTTTATTTTATCCTTAAAAAATTATTTACTTTTTGATTTTCACAGCAATAAATTATTATCCTCATAATATTTTTTGTCTCCTTCAATAAATCAGTAAAAAGGGATAATTAATAGGTTAGGCATTAATTAGTAATTGATTAAAAATGTCCGAATTATTATTGCACGTATATTATGATTATACTAATTATTGGAATTGTATGTTAAAAATAAATCAAATAAATATAATATAAGATGGAACATTACATTTTTGTTGCATTAGTTAAAATAAACGGCTTAGCGTCCCTGGTGCCCCATATATCAGTTATCTAAAGTCTTCTCTATTTTTATTATTTATTATGCGATGTTATCAAGTCGATTTTCAACAATCTGCGTGATTAAGTCTATGCGCGTCATGTATTATGCTCTGAACTGACTTCTAATTATATTTTGTCGAAAAAACAGCGGCACGTCTTTGTTAGGTTGGTTCTCAGTTTCTCACGTATTACATGTTATTTTTATATAGTGTAAGTTCGATTTATATATTTTAACACATGCAACTGCAACCCAATAATAAAAATCAATTTTGACATTGATTGCGACTATTGCGGTGTTGTATACAATAATACGTCATATAGGCATGCTACATTTCGAGTTTAATTTATCAATGCGAAATGAAAAACACAAAATAATCATTCAGCAATGAGTCGACGTTTCACCAAATACGATTGTATATGTGAATGCGTTATATGGCGATATAGCATGTTATCGATGTTATATATTTTATATACAAACACGAGGTTACGTACGGTATATTTATATAGAGATTTCCTTGTGGTAGATAATTCGATTTCAATCCAATCGTCGTTAGGTTAGAATATGAGAATGAAAATATAATATCGAACGCGTTGTGTTATGTTATTATGATTGCCGTATATTATTTGCCTATTATATTATAATTATGTATATATAAAATATGCATAGGTGAATACTGGATAGTGGCAAGTATATATGGCAATTAGAGCACTCATTGATTCCCACGTATACTAAGAATATATAATACTTGTCCGTTCGAAACAGGTAGTGGGATAGTGAAAAAATATTTCAAATACAAATCGCGTTCTTAAAGTTTTTAAAACATGCTTTTCACTTATCACTGTTTTAAAAATAATATCTTTATGTATTTATTTATGTATTGAGTACACTTTAATATCTACGTATACAAAAAGTTGCGCATTCGTTCCATGAGATGTTTTGAACAGATTCAATATTATAATACACTGATACTATGTTATTATAAGATTATACACTATACAGTCAAGATTTCTGAGAACATATTGGTACAGTATGCAACAGTACATTCAACTGTGTATAAAGTCTGTGACTCAACCTGGTAATATATAATTGTCTTAGTTGAGAAAAGCACGTATATTTTATAATATGTAAACAACTATGAATAATTATTTTAGTTGTTGTTAATGATTCCGTTTGTTATCACTTATCGTATGTATAATATGTAGTATACATATTGCCATACCTACATACGAGATATAACACATAGTATAGGGATGTGTTTAAGCCTTTATACGTTTTTCATAGGTAATTATGTTCTTTCAACTAATTTTACAGCTATTAAATATTTAAAAATATTTTACCTTATTTGTGCCAGTATATATAATATACGAGTATATACATAGATACTTGACAAATATTTATTTTTGAATGACCAACGTACCAAATGTTGTTTTTTCTAAGTGTATTTACCTCGTCCAACAAATAAAGAAGAGTTTTTATAGTACATATACGTGGTAAATAAGTACTTTTTTTTTACAACGTATATTATAGTTCTTTATTATTCGTTGATAATTTTAATTATTAGCTAATTCAATTTTCAAAACATTAAAATAGATAAATGTTTATTTAAATATATTTATTATGTTTAATATGTACTTATATTAGATTTAATTAACATTAATGGTATTACATTGCATTACTACTGTAGATGTCAATTTTTTTCGTTATTTTACGAAATTAAAAATATATATATATATATGTGTGTACTTAGCAATCCATTTGATTTTAGAATAATAAATTGATGAATAATAATGCTATGATAGGAATAGTTGGTATAGATATGTATATAATTATGAAATAAACTAACGCTAATAAAAGACGAATTAGTCACTCAAAACTGTGTCAAGTTCCTCTTAAAGTCAATACCTTGTCAAGTAAGTTCTAATTATATTTAGTTTTAATTTATATTTTTGTAATTAAATTAAATTAAATAAAAATTACTGAAAAAAAAATAAACATTTTTAATTTTTATTTTCCGAAAAGTGATATAAAAATACCCATCAGTTCAAACTACGAGCAAAATAGTTACAAAATAAAATAGAATTAAATGTATTATTCGGCAAAAATCAGTAAATACAAACTTCACATTTCTTCGTTTTATGATGTTTAAGTCATTAGGTAATAACACCTTGGTGATATTTATTAAATTATAAGTTTATATATTTTTTTTTTAGGAGTTCCCATAAATTTGGTACAATTCTTCAAAAAGTTTGTTTTTGATATTCTAAATAAGAAACAAAATATAAAATTACGACAATATTATACTCTCACTCTCACATATCACATAATATAATATTTTACCTATATATATTTATATAAAGTGTATATGGTAGCGTGAACAAAATTCTCTCTAGACTTGGCCTGATTATGAGTTTCTAGTAGTATTTTTTTTCTAGCACATACTAGACCGATATATAGGTACGTTGCCTTGCTAAAATAATGCACGGACTTTCGCAAAACGTTTCGTGGTACGCGGCGAAGCCGATACACATCTGTTCACGACTTTCGTTCACGGCGACCAGGTGAATGGTGATATTATATATATGCATACGGTTGTTGCTGTGCAGACTCGTCAACCGATGTTCCAATACAGTCTCTGTCTGTATACATTTACCTATATTATATAATATATATATATAATTCAATATAAGTAATGTTCCGCACGCGATCCGGACGGGCCACCGCCTCTGTTTTACCTATATGTTATTTTGATTTATGGGTAATCATTATAATTCATACACATCAGCCGCTGCAGCTAGCTATAATATAAAATATATATATATATATATATATATGGATTTACGATCGAAGAAATCGCTGCACTGTTTAATAAGCCATGTGCAAAGACGAGTTAACGAGTGAAGAGGTGTCGGAACCAGTTTTGCGCGATATATAAGCAGGTACATCGATAACTGTTTATTCGTTTGCTGGGCACTGCAGCTGACTGATGAAAAAGAATAGGCATAGATTTATAACGTACTATATCTATAATGTACACTTGTCTTATATTATTCATTAGATAATCGTGACACGAAGAGTGAAATCCGAAGTCTGCTAGTTTATACTGTTTATAGGTTGCAGAACTATAGTTATTTTCACTAGACGTACAAAAATATATCAAATGTGATGAGTTTTACACGAAACGTCATTATATTTTTCTCCTACAATCTAAATTTAAATATCAAAACTTATCATCACACAATCGTAGTTAGGTTAAGCCTCCTCCAAAATTAAGCCTAACTCGTAATACATTTTAAAGATCCTTAAGGCTTTAAAAATCAAACGCCTAAGACAAAATACAACCCAAACAATGTTTTTCCGTCTACATATTGTATAAGGTATAAAAAATACACATCATTAATTATTTAACTATTTATTGAAGTACAAGCTATCAGCCTTATGATTACATTACAAGAAACATTTAAGCGCTTATATTTGAAATATTATAATATGCACTAGTTTTAATATTTAATAGGTACCTATATTTTGAAGATAACTATATATGTTATAAAAAAATTGTTAACATCTATATTTTTGATAAAAATTCATAAAACTCGTTGATTTGTAATTATTTTTATAAAATACATTTGTCACTACAACTACGGCGTGTAGCAAAAAAATTATGAATGACGCGAAAGTTAACTAATTAGGTACTAACAATGTATTGTTATTAGTTTATTACATAAAAGCGTACATACTCTATTGATATTAGGTAGTAGATTTATCGATAAAATCACATATTTGGCCAAGTACTTTTCATAATCAGACACTTGACGAATACCTTTAAATAAAACAAATTGATCAATTTAATTTAATTAAAAAATATTCATTCTACTAATATGTGTATATTTTATGCATATTATAATTATTAATTTACATGGATATATCGCCAACTTATTAAATATACAATACTGCAGTCGAGTACTCGAGTTGTAGAAACCACGAGTAATAATACGTGTGCGGCCTATTATTTCGAGCTTCTTCAATGACCGTTCTTCAGTTACCTTTGGCCAGTTTGCGCTACTGTAGCTGCAGAAACCTGCGATCTGTGTAAAGATTTCTCATTTATGTTATTATTTATTATTCATTTCAATAATTTCGTAATTTCTAAGCTCATAATACGCGCGGCTTGTCGACGACGATCATAGTAGATCGTAACGCGAGTTTCATATTTTTAATGCACTCGTATAATATATAATATGTAAATAGTATAATATTGCTAAATCGTGTTTGTACGTATATAATATACGCTACCGCATAATAATATTATAAATTAAAATACATACATTAATAATTTTACTGTCTAGTCTTTTTGCAGTCTCTATCTCTCTTAAGCCGTGAACACGCCGGGTCCTGTATCAAGTTCTCTTTAAGTACATAATATAATATACTCGTGCTCATATTTACATATTTATACTATCGCGTAAGTATTAATATTCAAATCAGATTTATAACCACACTTAATCTTCTTTTTTTTTTTGGGGCAATTTTTTCTTTTACCACAAACATAAAAGTATATAATCTTTAATAACGGTTTTGTGGCGGCTTAATATGTTGTCTTTTTTATTTTCGTTATTCATACACTCGCTATTTGTTGTTTTCGGAATCGGTACATGCATATTTGAATATTTTCTTATTTTTCACAAAATTATATAATATATTAATACAATGTATATTTGTCAAAATTATATTTTGTACAACAATATAACATATATACATATAGGTACGTCCACTTTTACCATAAATGTTTTAGTATTTTTATAGTGACTATAGTCGTCATTTTTAATAAATCATAACAATACTCGTATATCAATATATTATTGTAAACTGCTTACAAATCGATGTATATTTCCCGTTATTATACTACTCTACAAAGAATAATATCGAGGTATAAAATTGTAAAAAATATCTATAAATATTATCAAAAGTAATTCTAGTTTCATATTATGGTGTTACGTAAATAATATATACTATAACTAATTCCTTTTAAAATTCGTCATGAGTAAATACCCTTTTAAAGGATTAAATATTGTTTTTCCCAGATAGCCTGTCTAGATAATCTTCTTCGTTCTTATTTACACATTCAAGTGAATATCCCCTTCCGAATTTAAAAGATATTTTCATTTATTCCTGTATTTGTGAACATTAGCCACTATTTAGTCTTTTTAATACCTTAATACTTAATACTCGTTGTTTCACATTGTTTTCGCATTCTATTGCGATTATGTACACGAGTTTCTTGATTTTGTACCCATTATTTATTATTATTATTATATAGTTTACTTCCTTTACCGTTTCATTCTTAATGTTTCTGTTATTTCCGTTATCCCAGTTACTATTATCTTACGGCACTCAATTTCCTTTCTCTACAACACACCTTTTTACTCGAATTATTAACATAACCGTGGAAAAGTCTAAAACCACTACCATGCCCGTTATTCACATTCGCATTATGTTATAGACTAGATGACATCGTTATTTGCCATTCGTGAATGTACATGATTTTATAAAAATTGTAAAACATTTTCTACGTTTAACCCTAAATGTCAATATTTTATAATATGATATTATATACTTAAGTTTTAACTCAGTATACTTGAAACTTTTATAGATTTTAGATATTATAATAATATAGTAGGTACTATAGGTAGGTGTACATGGAAATGTATTTATATTTAATTTTTTTTTTTAATCTAAATACTTTTTTAAATTATCTTAACAAAATTTAAAATAAACTGCACGTACCTAAACAAATATACATTCTCATCAAATATTTTAATTTAAAATAGATGATAAATATTTTAAAGTATATTTTAAAATCAATGCTACTAGTGTTGCACATTATCTAGATAAAAAAATCATGTTTTATCTTTAATGAATGAATAAATCTTAATAAATATTAATATTTTTGAACAATTTTATGCAAAATTTATACAACATTTAAACACAAGTAAAGTTTGAAATTCTTTATGGACACGACAAACATTATTTGAATGTCTATGCAATAGATACAACACATTACACAACATTCATTATTTTTATCAATAACAGTAGTAGAGTATTAAGTGTATCATATAGCTTTAGGGGCTTCGACTGTATAAAAATTCTGTGAACAAATGTTGCAAAAATATTAAATTTAGCAACAATAAATTTTAAGAAATTTATTTTACTACGCAGTAACGCCTCGTGTATTTTTAATTTTTCAATTTGAAAAAGTGATATGTGAAAATTTTGTGACAAATCATAAATATTCATACTATATTACTATAATTACTTAAAAAATATTAGCATGCAAATATAATTATGTTAAATTATATGTTTTCTTTAATTATAAATAGTTATAAGTATATTTATATAAAATTTTTATCATTTACTCTTATCTAAATATGTTTTTATATTTTTTTAGTTTAAGTGGAATTTGATTTATAAAAACTATAAACCTATTTATACATACTTCTGACAATTTTCTTATCCATTATATAATATTACTGTATTAAATATAGATTAATTTTTTTGACATTTTAATATGTATGAGTATAAATTAATTTACATTTACACGATTTAACCATTAATTTATGTATAATATTGTGTTTTTTTTATATTCAATACGCATATTATATTTTGTTTTTTAATGAAGTTTAATCGTAGTAATTTAATAAATTAGGAAGTCGTTTTTTCAAATGCTTACTCATGTATATGTATTATTTCCATGTTAAAAAATTAATTACTTTTTGAAAGAAACTTTTTTTTCTAAATAAAATACTTAAAAATTCGTGAGATATATTAAGTTAAATTTGGATTTCACTAAAAAAAAAAATCATCCACAATTAAAATATCAATATTATTTTAAAAATAAAAATTCAAAAATTACTTATAATAATATATCAATTATGTAATTAGATATTGTCTACTTACATTACTCATATAAATACTTTAAAACAAAATTTTTATTATAATCCATTAATATTATAGGTACTTTAAAACAAATGTATGTTAAACAAATAATTGAATACTGTATTGGTTTTCTTTATTAGAAGTCTATAATATAAATTTAAATTACTACCTATTTGCAACTATCAATAATATAAAATAAATTAAATGTTTACAGAATAGGATAGATTAAAATATTTTAAATATGAAGACTTCACAAGATTAAAATTAAAATTTATAAAAAAAAAACAGATCTTTGCGTACTTGTCATAACATTAAAATGTTGAAATTTTCAAAGTAAATTAATTTCTTATCAACATATTGTAAAAATACTTGCATTGATATCTTTCTGTATTTTTACATTCGCGTAGTAGGTACTTAAATAAAAAAAATTCGGACTATGATAAATAATAAATTAATCGACCCAAAGTCAATTCACAGTTAGTGACTACGTCAAACGCACGCGAGTGACGAGTGTATAAAAAAAAAAAAAAATTAAAAAAATATTAATAATAACAGTAAAGGCGCATCTTACCTACCCACCATAACTGCCATTTGGAACTGGATAGTGGATACGTATAATTATCACATTAATGTTTTATCTACTCGACTTATAAATTCAGTGCACGGGCGTGTGTGCATTGTGCATATATCATAATATTAAATATTGATATTATTAGGTAACGAGTAAAGTCGATTACGCGTAAATTGACTGTAAAGTGCAAATGTGCCAAACATCAGTCGCCACCACCGGTCGCTAGTAGGTACGCGCTAGCCAAGTAATATGCATATAATGTACGCGCACTGGCGTGTGCGCGAGTATACGAAGAATACAATATAATATATGATAATAAAATACACAGGTGCGTACAAATCGCTTTGAAAATATGCATTTTTTTCCATTAACCCGACCGTGTTATTACTTATGTTACACTTGTATCGTGTATAGGATTATCTGGAGGCGCGCGCGATTTATGTAAAACGTACGACTTGGTTTTTATTTTTTTTATCGATCGACGGCGAGCCCTATCGTGCCGAACCACGCGTATTACAATAATAACACATGATACAATTTACGTATTATATTTATGTACCTATACGCGTAAATAATATAACCTGCAGCTTTACTGCAGTCATTAAGTTCCGTGTAAAATATAATAATATACGTACATACGAAAAGAGCACTCCCGAAGGGCTTGCTATTATTAACATTATTATCATTATTATTATTATTATATACACGCTGTCGAGCGAGCGTGCGCGATCTCCTACTTGTGCACGGCTATATTATACTCGATACATTTAAACGAGCGAGCGTTAAATCCGGTGACTGATGGCAGCAGTTTGTAAGCACACACACACACACAAACACACAAATTTTGAGTTTTTCGTATCCCGTTTCATCGGTAACGTACCCGCCGGGCCGCCGCGCGTACGAAACCGGTCCCCTCAGCGCCACGGACACGACGATTATGATGACCTGCTCAGGCCGACGGCTATGCGGTGTGTGTCGTGTGAGTGTGTGTATTATGTATATGAGTAGCGGACCGACTGGACGTCGTGGCGTGCGCAATGATTGACGGCCATCGATTATTATACACTCTATTACGACTTACCTATACATTATAATATAATATGTAATATATTAGATATGTATACCGTAGATGTATATAAATAAATAATAATAATAATAATAAATTGTATTTTATCTATATATGCATACCGTTCCGGGATCGATACACTTATTAGGTATATTATACGTCTATGTATCAATATTAACGTTTTCGGATTCTCGCATATGTATGTGTGTGGATGATTTATAACAATAATTGAGGTACGTAATCAAATTAGAAGAATAACTCTCCCTCCTCACCACGAGTTCACTTTGTCCTCGATTGCGTAACCAGCACGTATATAGTGAAGGTTAGAGGAGGAGTGCTTGGAGTTTAAACCATACCTAAAATGTTTTTGAAAATTATCAAAGGTTAGGAAAAAAATAAGCTTTTATAGATTAAGATAAAGATCGATGTCAAACACTTTTATGATAATGTCACATTGTCACAACGCGATAAATTAATAATATTCTAATTAATTATAAATACGAAAAAGGTTTAATTTTTATTACTTAAAAATCCCCTCTTCTCTGTAATTGTTTTCTGAAACATTAGACACTGTATATATAAATGTGTGTGTATTGTGTATGTATGATACTCTTCGATGCATCCAAAATGAGCTTCTCGTCAATAGTCTGATCGTAAATTAATAATGCGTGCGCAAATAATAAATAATTTATAACCGCCGCCCGTCCATTGATATTACACATAATTATATGGGAATATACTTGGGCGCGTGCGCTGCGTATAATATCGTCATATATCATATTTTTATATTAATAATGCGTATTATACTGCCCTGTTTGCAATCGCTGTTATGAAAAATTATTTTTTTCTTTTCGGCAATAAATACTAAAATTTAAAGTATCTCATGTTTGAATCAATGTAATATAATAAGATAGTTTTTGTCTTTAGCGTGACGCATTATAATTGTTTAATCCCCATCGGATTATATAGCGTTGAAATTGTAAAATGTAATCCCGAACACCGAGTAATTAGAAAATCCTAAAAAAAATATAGAATTTAAAGCTTTGCGGGAATGACGTGACATCGATGGTCCTCCGATTCGACCTTGACGATAAATAAAAGAACTTAAAAGGTTTTTTAAGAACACGCATTATATATTAACTGTATTAATAACGCAGTGTTCTAAACAATTTAATGTATACGCCGTACGGCCTCTGTAATATTATATTATTATACACACGTACACGAGAAAGGTTTGAAACAACGTCTCATAAAAAGTCGACCGACCGTCGCCCGTCAAAAATCGAATTGTTTTACAACGACGACGCATTCTGCGGCGCATATAACCAAAATTACAGCTAAGTGCAGTACCCAACTCTCTCCGTCAAATAACCTCGCCTATAGCATGCATATAAATACATCACTTATGTCTACAGAATGTATATTGACGTCTTATTAGTATTCGTCCGAGTTGCATGCACTATAAGTTGTATACATAATATAATATATAATATTTATATATATTATTTATTTAACGCATTTATACAGTATCATAACCTGTAAGTACAGACTACGAATATACGAGTATAAATGTGCATAAAAATATACATAAGTATAATGTGTTGCGAGTAACAGAGAGAACTAATACGAGTAATTATCTTACTACTTATAGGTATGTAATGTGTACTAATAACTTTTATTCTAATTATTATTTTTATAGCTGTTATTAATAATATATTTTAAAAAATAGGACAGATATGATCTACAGTTATTGCATATTTAATTGCATTTACCAATTATTTCTATTACACCCTGTACGAGTATATAACATCTAAACCTCTGAATCGTATTTCAGATATATAATAATATAAATAAATAATACTATAGTCTATATATTTTGTTTAAGGTATTTTATTATATAAAGCGAGAATATTAAGTACCTCTAATAGCTAGGATTTGGCGAGACTAGTTTAGGCCAGGGCAAGGGCGGATCCAGCATGTATTTAAGGTTGGGGTACTTTATAGGAAAAATTTTATAATATAGATATATTCCTCACAAAAAAAAAAAATGTTGATACTAAAATTTTTATTTTTTTTTCCAACGAGGGTGGCACTTGCCACAAATGTCCCCCCCCCCTAGATCCGCCCATGAGCCAGGGTCGTAACAAATAGAAGGACACAAAACCCAAAATAAAATATGGGTATGTTAAAATTATTCATATTTATAATATATACTTTATTTAGAATATGCTCAAAATAGTGTTATAAATCTTAGATATAGGACAATTTTAGGCTATTCGAGATAGATTAATTATATTATATTGATTATAACCAATCAGTCCTACACAATATTGGTACATATTTAGTATACAAATATTACGGCGAGTGTTAGTAATAAGTTTGAAAATTGATTTGCATTATTACCTTATTATTCAATGTAAACTATATGATAAAGTTAAAAATAGGATTAAACATTCAACACTCGTCAATAAATTCTTATGTATTGGTAGATACTTATACATATTTTAATATTTAATCATTGATATTATATGAGTTTATAATAAGAAGTTCTAAAAAAAATTCGACAGTGAGCTGTTTATCATTGTCACCATACAAAATTAAATGAACTTACTTAAATTAATATAAGTTTTAATCTAGGTTTCAATGAAATAAATAATAATTATATACAAGAATGAGAATATCTAGTAGATATTTAAGAAATTGCTTTTACCATTTGAATTAGAATAATGTAAAAACAATGGCTAAAAAACAAAATTTGAATTCAAACATCTATATTTTATTTGGAACCAAGTAAAATAGTTATTTGGGGCGAAGTTAAGAATGTTCAAGTGCAGTCAGGTTAGGTTAGGAGAAATGATAGACTTTGCTATGGCTCTCATCACAATATTTTAAGCAAGTGATTTTAAGAACATTGATGATAAAAATGTATTGCGAAAATATTATAATACAGAACTTTAAATACATAAATGTATAATTAAGCACCACGTAGCAATAATTATATGATTTTAATTACAACAGTGTAATTTATAAATTATTATAGAAATTAGAAATTGCTTACTGCAGACTATGATAACTGCAATATAATAGATTTAATTTTAACCGGGCAAATGTACTGTTGAATAGTAGAGTTTTCGAAGTAAAAGTATACGCATATGTTTGTACCACGAGTCCAAAAGGTATAAAAAAATAAAATATTGATATATATTTACCGAAAAAATGATTATTTAGTGATAAAATAATCACGCAATGTGTACATTATACTATTAATAATATAATATACGTAGAAAAAAGGTATAACAGTTCTATACCGCATGTTAGACAATAAGTCTACAGGATATATTGTATAGAAATGAAATGGAAACAAAAAGAAAAACGAAGTAGAAAAGAGAGCAGCGCCGACTCAACTAAATAAGTGATTTTTTTTTTTTTTTACCTTCCGTTTGATACACAATAGGAGTACATTACAATATTAAAATAATAATCTGGTGTGCGCAGTGAATATAGGTACTTCGTTCGCAGTATGTTTGTCCATCGTTCTTGTAATAATCCATTTTAACTCGACCTTTGTTATGATAATTATTTATAATAATACATATAATTATATAAAATTGTACTTAACTGTACGCGTATTTTTAATATATAATACACTATATTATACAAAAGTACACTTCCCGCTATATCGCCTGATTTCCGATAAATAAATCATTCTGTGTATATAACATATACGTATAATACTCATGCATTTTACGTATCTGATATATAATGGCAGATCGTGTAGCTCGTGCCCTGTGTACAGCAGTGTCCAGTGTCACCCCCGTCCCACCATCAAATTCCACGTCATTTAATGTATGTATGTATGTACCTTTGTTTAAATTTATGTATGTATGTATGTATGTTTGTATAGTGCGCCCGTTTGTCCGTACGCGTGTATAATAATAATATTGTTATCGCTGTTCTGCAACCGCAACTGCTGGACGACGAGACAAACTCTTCGACGTCGGTACAACGACCCCGATGGGTTCTGCTGCATAACCGGTGCGGTGGTCGCATACGACTCGTACGTCGTAACACTCGTAACCACGACTCGTATATATAATAATACGTAATTATCGCTAGTATTGTGTAAATATAATATTATGTACATTATGTGGATGCACCATCGAAGAGTACGAAACGTTAGGTACAGGGAGTGCCTTAGAGTGTCACGTCACATACTACTTACTGATTGAGTTTTATGGTTTTTTTTTTTTTTTTTTTTTAGTACAGGATGGAGTTCACAAGATGGCTTTAGACCTGGTCCGATGACAGTTTTTGTTTGACGATTCATTGCATCACAATATCACATAATTAAAAGTAATATAGTATAACGTATGTACATATCTATTTGTAGATTTTTTTAAATATTAATAAAATTCCCATATTGATTACTTCAACGTTCGATAAAATTATTTATCTCAGTAAAACAAATAATATTACTTAACACAGTGAATTTTTGAGATTTCTAAATAGATTTCCATTTTATTAATTTTATGTTATAAAGCAGAATATTTTTGTAAAGATTCAGATCTATTATACTATAATATCGAGTATCGAACCAAAAGTGTAAACAATATGCTAAGTGAATAGTTAGACTAATTCACAACAATAATTATTGTGATGAAACATGCACGCCCTACTATTTTACAACTCCTATAGTCCTATATAAATTTTTTCTTCATAAATAAAAATCTAAATAGGTAGATATATTATTTCAAAATAACATGACAAAATTATCAAATAAATATTCTGCTCGTATTGTGAAATTAAAATATATTTTTAGCTTTTTTTTTATATGATATTAATTAGAGTGATCTCTCAATCCTGAACTATTTATTATAATTAAATAACGTCTCTTTTGACGTAAAGCGTATATTACATGTCTACATGTAGGTAGTTAATAGATATATTACATTATGCACCTTACTTCGGGACTATATTTCATCGTATAACGGTTTTAAACTAATTTTTATTACGATGCATCATCAAAAAGAATAACTGTCGAGTGTTGAAAGATGTAGGTCGTAAGTCGTTGCAAGTTAATGCTATATTTGTATTTTGTATTATAAATAATTTGATAGTTATTACAGTTATTGTTAACTAAAGCCAAAAATTAGTGAATGTAATAATTTTAAAAGGTAATACATTTGTATTTGATATTTTGATGAATTAGGTGTATTAAAAATATTTTCATATTTGTGATCGCCTGATTATATTAATATACGTACCTTTTATTATTAAGTACGGTCCGCCATTAAGAACGCCATAAGGCTTTGATTTATGTATTCTTCGCTTTATACATAATTATGCATGGCTGATTTAACTAGGGTTCATTTATTACCAGACGTTTAAAATTGCATTTAATATGAGTATAATTCAATAAAAATATGATTTATATTATGTATTGTTAATATCATTGATAGATACCTAACTATAATATTGTGTGATTATTTAAAAACAATTTAATAAGTATAATATGCATATTTACATACTGATTTTACATTTATATGTTTTTATAATAATTAAAAAGTACAAATCTAAGACATTACTATGATATTATTGTATATAAGTACCTAATAAATAGGTCTCCTTCGAGTCCTAATATAATCGGTATACCCGGGGCGCTGTCGATCGAGTTTAAGGAGTGCCTCCTAAATAATATTATTATGCCTATATTATGCTATGCGTATTATATATAGCCGATATAGGTATAATATGTGTATAAATATTTTATTTTGAGATAATTATCATTTTTATATCGAACGACTCTCGGACAGACAGCTATCACGAAGGCAATATTGAATATGTTTTATATACTTAAGTTTGCAGGTATCACGAATAGCCTAACGTATCGAATGTTTGAAATCGATTTTTCCGCGATTATATTTTAATAACGTATAATATTAAACACGCATTAATACGCGTCATATATAATGTATAATATATGCACATAACATAGCCGAAAGGAAAATGTTTTCTAGACATACGAGCTGGTATAATAATTAATATTATCTTCACGCAAAGTAGTATATTATCGATAGTTCTTTTTATAGATGTCCTAGACATTTATATACATACATATATATATATATATATGTGTGTGTAATATAATGTATGATATAAAATATCGAGTTTTTATGCCAACAACAACAATTATTTATTCGTTCTATAGGTACAACTCTATGCATTGGATTATATTTTATAAAAATTAAAACTTATATAAATTGAGATAGCATTTGCATATTATTTTTTAATATATTATAATTTTTTTATATATATATATATTAAAAAAATTATATATAAGATATTATTACATTTTTTTTATTAATATTTATCAGGCTGTAATGGAAATATAAATAATAGCTTCAATAAATTTCTATTTTTCATTTTGTTATAATAAAAATGTTGATACCTATAAGGCTATAAGTTGAAAATTAAATGATTAAGTATAATTTATCACATTTTAACAGAAAAGGTACGTAAGTAGTTTTAAAAAAACATGCATACATACGCATACATGCGTATACATAATAACATAAATAGTAACGCTTGCACGGGTATGATAATGTAAATATGTCCACTATACAGAAGTAGTTGTTATTAAAATGATAAAATGTTCTAGGTTTATGTACTTTAAAATATCTCGCTCTACGACACTACAAAGAAATTTTACTGTACATTTCAATTCTACAACTATATACATTATAATATGAATCAGTAAATATTTTTTATTTTCTATTAAAATCAATAAAATATATTATGATCTACCTACATACACATTAAATATCTATATAAGAATATGTTTGTTGACATTAGGATTTTATGAGGACAATCGTTTAAACATAACTCAAAAAAGTCGTTAAAAATAAATTTTGGCTTTTGAATATACACATTAGTATTAAACTATAATGCAATAATATTGATGACTCAATAAAATATTTATTATTGTTATTTACCTTTAACGTGCGTTTCAGTTAAAAATCATTGATATTGTTGAAAAGTAAGTACTGTATATTATATTATTTTTATTGGCAGTTGTCAACAGAACGCACCTGTTCGTTGTTGAATTAAATATTTAAATGCTGTTTTAAGGTGAAAATCTTATTGTCAAGACCACCCCGCTGTGAAGTGTGTATAAATGTGATAAAAGCGTACACGCACACATTGCACACGCATCACATAAGTGCGAGGAAATCACAAGAGGGTGTGAAATACTGAACAAATACACAATGTTTACGGTACGTGCCATACCCGAAGTATTGAATATAGGTTTTTTTCTCACCAACACTAATAAATAGACTATTAAACCGGAAAAATAAAATAAGTGAACATATTGTGCACTTTTTTAAAACAAAAATTAGTTTGTAGGTACTATTTATTTTTTTTATTGCTTCTTTTTAGTATAGGTCGTATAAATAAAATCCTAAAAACAATCCTGTTATTTACATTTAAAATAAAACGTTCAAACGAACTTACTTATTTCTAAATTCTAATTTTAACACTCACAACTTTTTATGCACATCTGTGATATATATATATATATTATATTACATCATATTTTTGAGTTAAAACATCTCGTTTTAAGACTATATAATTTAATAGCAAAATTTGAAGGGTTTTTATTTTATTATAAACATATCCAATTACTATAATAATACCTACCTAAGATTTTCATCGGTCAATATTGTTGGTCGTACATCTAACACGAATAACTAAATTATTATTATTATTTTGTATAGGCAATGTAATTTGATAACATATGTTATTTAATACAGATTTTTTTTTTTAAACAAAGAGAGGGTACCTTTTAGTAAAAACACTGACGAGTAACGATTATCAGTGTTTTACTAATACTTATATACATTTACCTAACATTTAAGAATATTTTTTTTACTAAAATGTTTATAAATATATAATTTATTATTATTTTATTTAACATTTAGTGATAACTTAATTTTTCTACATTAATAAATCGTTGTGACAACCTTTGTATTATATAAATTGGTGCATGTATAAAACGAATAATTTATTTTTATCAAATAATTTTTGCTTTAAACAATAAGCAGATACTACAAAAAATAATGTTTATATTTATTCACGCATAATTATTAATTTTGTACTATTTTTTTATTTTCAAGACAAATATTATGTCTATAGAAAACATGGGTAAATACACATGGCTATAAGGGGTTAAGTTAATCCCCACTTTTAAATAATATTTCTAAGATCAGATCTCGTTTATATATTGGTATTAATTGACAAATCTCGTGGATTAAATTCAAAATTATATATCCATAAATTAGATTTGGATCCAATACAAAAAATAAATATAATTTGCAAAAACGTGATAAATCTCGCGAACTGTAAAATTATCCCAGGGAGGCCGCGGGTTGACCGCCAGTGTAATAGGCAATAGCTTATAATCGTAAACAATAGTATACTTTAGTACATGCTTATAGCTTTAACTTTTAACCTATAAATAGTATTTAATTTATATTTTAACTATTTGTACAATATGTGCATATCGTGTGTGTAGTCTACTCCAAAACAGTTTTTTGTCATTTCTATAGACTCATAAAACTAAGTGATTTTTAATGTGTTACGTCAGTAGAAAAACTATAATATAATATTATAATGGATATCATAGTGGATTAATTGTTTTTTTTCAATCACTGTAATTACAATTAATTAAAAAAAAATCAATCGTTATTCAACGCGACCGACCGTGTTATAATCAGTTATCCGAAAATATATAGCAAGCATACAGGAAAATACCTATATATACCTAAACCTAATACGACGAGACATGACCAAGTGTACTTCCCCAGACAATCGGTCGTCGGGATTGTCGCTGCGCTATGGTCTAGGAAGGAGAAGTGGAATGGAATAAGCAAAAAAAAAAAAAAAAAGAAAACCGCACTAATTAGTTAGGCGGCGTACCCCCCGGTATAAAAGTGTAGCCGTTCCCCCCGGGTCGTCCGTGATCTGTAAGCGGACTTTGTCTTTGAAACGTGTCCGTTTCTGGTGGACGAGGCGAGAATATCTAATGACGCGACGACGACGACGACGACGAGAGCAGCTGAGCTCGTGTAAAACGATACGCGTACCTGTCGTATACTTAAAAAATACACGCACACATAAATTATAACAAACGCACACGCGCGCACCAGCAAAATATAATATCATACAGGTATGATAATAATATACACTTTTGTGATGCAGTGTTTGTTCTTACATTTTATACTTTTATGTACATATATAATATATATATATATATTTCCGTCGAAACCCGCGGGAATAATAATTATCATATATTTATACATAGTAATAATATAATACGGCATAAATGTTTATGTATATTGCAGTATATATTATATGGTGTGTGTGTGTGTTATACGCGTAACCGGTTCGATCGCGTGCCATATAATATACACACCACAACAAATGTAACAAAATATATTATATTTTCATAATGTAGTCTATTCTCGTCGTCAAGCGCATCATCGAATCTCTGCAGTCTGCAGTGATATCATCGTACTTCATATTATTATGAAAACGCGAGAACAATAACAAATTATTGAAAAAGAAAACCGTCGACCGTTGCGCAGTGCACAAGCCCATGTGCGTGCCACGCAATAATGCACAAGTCGTGTTACATGTTATAAATCATATGCGATACGCAGGTATCGTCCACGTGTAAACGCGTGTGTAAAATACTATATTTGTTTCGTTTCTTTTAACGCTGCCGCAAATCGCGATATTTTTTTTTTTCATTTCGATTTTATTCCGACACCGTCGACGCACGATCGTCCATAATATCGTACATGTATTAATACGGTATGACAATTATCGTCAAAGTCGCGACACTTGAGCGCGTTTGTGCAATTTGTATAGGTAGGCAGAGCTGGTACTTAGAAATGCCTGCAGCACACGGGTCATACTTGCATTTTTATTATTATTTTTTTTTTCAGTCATCGTCGACTACGAGTATAATAGGTAATATATAGTAATACGAGTTTGTATCGAGGTCTTATGCGGATATTTTTAATTGTTCGAGATTACATGTATACCTCCTACCAATTTTGGGTATACATACTTGCAGGCATTTTAAGTATACATTTTATTTACGATGAAAAATACATTAGGCGTATACCCGTACATGTATATAGGTAGGTACAGCTGAGAAATCAAAGTCTTCGTTGAAGTAATATTATTTTTTATTGTTTTGTCAAACATTCAACAGTTACCGAGTATGGTAACGGTCGAATGTCTCCGTCTACGTATTCACATAATATAATGTCATCCGCGCCATAAGCGTATGCGTACCTTGTACTTTTACCTATAAATTATTATTATTATTGTTGTTGTTGTTATTATTATTATTACACCATGACTTGTCCGCGTGACTATAGAGAATTTGAATTTGAGTTATCAATACTCAAATTTTATTGTGCCATAAAGATCACATATTTTTATTATGATTATTATAATTTATGAATAATAAGATTATGTGAATTATGAAACGTTTAAAAGTCAATTTTATTTAACATTTATTTTTATTATCCGCTTAGATTTTAATCGCAGTGTTCAATGCGCATTATTAATAATTTAATAATAAAGATTTAATTTAGGTAAAACTACACAAGTATCACTTATAATATTATAAAATAATAAAACTAATTCATTTGTTCACTCGTTATTTAAATAGCATTAGTAACAATATGCACTAATAACTACTTAATAATATTGGCTTTCTAGCATAAATCATAATGATTTCCGGTAAAAAATTTCAATAAACAGATCCCTGTAAAAAAGTCTTCAAAAAAAATCGCCAGTATAAAAATGATTACATTTTATACTTTCTTAATGATGATTGATGATTATTTCAATAACAAAAAATGAAATACATAAAGTAAAATTATAATATATAAGAAAATATAATAAAGTAGTAGTACAGGTAGAAGAGTTTTTCCTATGTAAATTGTAAATACATGATTAGAAATAATAACATGTTCCGATTTTTGTGATAAAAGTTTCATTCCAAATAATAATTACAGCCAACACCGCTGCAAATGGCTTTTATATTTTCAATATAATTTAAATCAATACTATTGATAGGTATTTTATAATTTGAACATTTCAGTGTATTCATTTCTGAGTTATTACTTATATAAATTTTTCATTCACTTGAGAAGATTCTAAAGTGCATTGCAAACACATGTTGGATTGTTGGATGTTTCTATTAAAATTCTACCGTTGAAGATTTATATGGTGATGGTGAACAAGTTTTCAATTTTGATTATATCTATAATTGTTAGTAGCCACTAGCCATGTAATTTTAAATACTAGATATAATATATGCGTTAAAACAATTTAATAATTTATTTAAATTGAATGTGTTTATTTTACATAGTGGATGACAAGGTATTTAAATAAAGAATTGTAAACATCATAGTAAATCGTACATAGAAATATAGAATTATATAGTCACCTTTTAAATATCTACACAACTCGGCATGTGTTTATATTAACAATAAAAACACTCGAAACCAATAGTTTTACATTCAATAAGAATTTTGTATAATTTATAAATAACTAAAATAGATGCATAAAAATGTCTAGAACTAGTGACGTATTTAGTCACCTTTAGATTCAGATCAATACAACAAATATTATATTGGTTTCACTTTCACAATAGATATGAGTTAACTATTGTCTACTTTATACAGATAGACGTGACAGATTATATGGTACTTCGGACTTTAAAGACATAAGATAAAGTAAAATTAATGAAAAATAACGTATAAATAGTAAAATAATCTATACCTATCAAAGTAGTTTTTTTTAACGTATAAAAATATTGTTTTGCTGTTGAAACTTAGAAAATGCGTATAATGCACACTTGAATTGTCTAGTAATTATGTAGCATGCTTTATAGCACCTAATATTAAAATTAAAAAAATAAATATGTTTAACAAATATTTAGCATGTATTAAAAATTTGTACTGATTACAATATTAAATTTCTTCTTTCTGATATCACACCTAAGTAAAAAAAAACCATGCAAATGTATGTTAAATATTTGCAAAATTAATAATTTTTTTAATTTCAATATGAAGGTGCAGTGCTGGGTGCATGATTATATAGGATAAGAAACTAAAATATATAAATAAATAAGTTATACAGTATCAGGATAATAAAAATTAACACTATTGATATGATACAACAAAATAACTAATTATATATTAACGGGAGCTCGGTTATTAACAAAAACACAATAAGTAACAACGGATACTTGCACGTCCTATATGACGTCAGTCCGAGAGTCTATTTTGTTCGTTGTTAATAGACGTCGTCAGCATCGAAGCTAACATACCACAACATATTTTAAATGTTATTTAAAATACAAATAATCTCTCACAGTAGTTATTGTACTACATGTTTAAGAAATACCTCATCAACTACATTATTTTTTCATTATAGTTTTGGATATTGCGAAAACAGTTTAAATGTATAAATAAATAAAAATACAAAACTATAACAGTAAATCAATTGACATCTATTTGAATTCAAGAGCTTTGTGTTAAAATGAATTTTATTGAGTATACTGCAGGCTGTTATGTTTTATTAAACAGTTTCTTTTATAGTATACGTATATATGATAAAACAATTTGTTTTATTATATAGTTAGAATGCAAACAACAATAAACCAAGTTTGTAAAATAATCAAGTCTTTCTTCTTTATCTTTTTATTATTATTGTTGTTAACATTATTTTTTATAAACATTTTATTCACAAAGACCCTGCTTTCATTAAACTCGTAATAATAATCAATATAGTAACTATGATATCTATGTTTACTTTAGAGTCTTTAGACTTTTCAGAGTCTACGTATTTCAATGAGAAATGTTTTTAATGTTATCATTTTATACTCATAATATGAAAAAAATCAATAGTTGATCAATTTTCTTTGACAAAAATCTCTATAAACTTATATAGTTATATAGTAAATCATATCATTTTTTTTTCATTTAAAGAAAATACTTTGACGTTTTTCAACTTATAATATAATATAAAAATATAAGTAAGTATGTAATATATTATATTATAAGTAATATTATTACTTATAATATTATATTCATGATATTTTATATATTTAAAACCATTTATAGACTTAATCTCCAATTATTGAAACAGTTTTTATTAATTAAACATTTTTATACATGATGTGGAAGGTGAAACAGTATAATATTATATTTCATTTTTTAAAATTAAAATTCACTTCACACTCATTTTTTGTAAGAGAAACAAATCATAAACTTTAATGATTTACATTTTTTTTTTTTTTTTGTATTCGTACTAATTAGTTTCTCAATACAATTTTGTGTAGAATTTATATGATTATATATACGTATATATATATATATTGTGTAATTTATGCATGATAAAGAAGAAATTAAAAAAACATTACTTAATGAATTAAAAAATCATTACAACGTTATTGATAATTAAATCAGCCAAAAGTGATAATGGATTCTTAAAATTATATATTTATTTGTGAATAATGTTGATTTTGTTAATAACCAGATGTTAATTTTTTTTTTAGTTCTGCATAATATAAAACGATAATAACTGGCTATATCAAGTTGATAAAAATTACGGAAAACATGAACAAAACCAAAAATCCTTTAATATTGACAATCTGTTTACGAGCAAGCACGGTATGCATCTTGTCCCCAGTTAGTATATCACCAATTTTTTTCTGATATGTTTTTTTTGTCGTAGTTATATGAAAGCAAAATATAGTTTAATGTTCGAGCTAACCTATATAAATCTGTTATCAGACTCAGACGATCCAAAAATGCATTATTCAATAACAAGTGCAACTTCGTAACCCACATACCCGTGTATTATAACTATTTGCATGACACTATATCATTATGTTGTTGCGACGAAGTCGACAACGACAAAATATAATGTTTAATGATCATCCAATGATCACTCATCGGAGTGCGCTAAATACTGTCTTCAGCGTTCCGTCGTAGATCTATGTACGTATTGTAATTCATTATATTGTAATATTTTGTCGTATACACGTATAATATATTATTATATATGTGAAATGTGGTCCAGCGTGTTCATTGCCCTCGGCGGCAGCGATACAAGGCTCTATTGTTTTTATTATTTCTTCAACGACGGCAGGGCGAGTTGACATATCATTCCGTGTGTCCTTGGACATTACCGAACAATGGTCTCCTTACAATGTGTAATATATAGACGGGCACGTGCTTGCGCGCGCGTTGTATTGTGATCGCCCGACGGCACATCCATCTGAACGGCGTTAAATACGATTACCGATCGTTATAATAATATATAGACAGGTCGAAGGTATATAAGTAGGTGTAAGTACGAGGTACCTATTTTGAGAGCACAATGTATAGAGAACTGGTATAGTATGATAATACCTATATATGTAGTATACAATGTGTATCGTAGCACCTATCACTCTTTGGTGTGGTTTCACCGAAGAAGTTCGACGAGAACGTGCCACTTCGAATTGTATTGTAAACAAGTGATAGGAATGATAGGATACAGGGTACAGGGTATAATTTTTGACCGTGATTGACGATTTACGATGTTTTTTTTATCAATATTGTATTCACGTCATATACGAGTACGTATCGTATTGGCAGTACGCCAGTCTCTTACTATTAAAAAACTAGTAACTATATCATACATCTAAATTCTACATCATATTATAATAAGAAAATTAAAGGAAATTCGTAATGAAAGTATCAAGTTGACAAGTTATGAATATTAATTCAGAGTTTAATAATTTTGTAGCTTTTGTTTTAAGACATTGACGACGTCGGTGAGCAATGTTCAAACATTAACGTTATTAAATTTATTTTAAACAATATTTTAATCATATTTTACTGTTTATAGATGTACGACATGTACGTATATTCACTACGTTTCTGCTACTATTCTACCAATACTATAGGCAATATAGGCTAGTAGGCTACTACAACTGGTATATATTATTATTTATAAATGTATAGATTAGTACCTATAGGCATTCGGTAACCATTTTCAATCATTTTTCAATAATCGATCAACGGATCCAGCACTAACCATGATATTACAAATTACAAAATAAACAACGTTCAAAACGGTTTTTACTTTATAGTTGTAAATGTATCGCATGATAATTTTTGGTCGGACCATTGATTTAATGACACCGAACAACGACGATTACTGGTAAACGAGGCGTACGAAAATCTATTAAAACTCACCACTTTGACCGCAGTAACTTTCCCACACGCATTTGTACGTTTCAAGACACTATCACAGACCATCGAAATTGGTTTTCTATAAATACATACATATATATTATCGTGTACAATATATGCTTACATATTTGTTACGGTATACCTATATACCAAAAACATATATCTAGCTTAAGGGTTTATAGGTCTCAAAACGTTCGTAAACAAAATCGACCAACTTATTGACTTATCGAAATAAGGTACATCGATATATCATGAAAAGATATGCACGTCAATAATTAACATCCAAATTTTTCACCCAATTATTTGTTGTGTAATTATTTCATATAATAATAATTATTAGTACCTATTATTCGTAAAAACTAGATATCTTCCTTCGCGTGGAGTGTGAACGTTGTATTTATTATAAAATTCGTCCGCAGTTTAGGTCAATAAATTTTACTTACTACATCACACATAATACGAATTATGTGGTACGTTAATACATTTTGGGATTATTAATCGTCCTATACTCGCGTACCATTTTATCATTATTATTATTATTAGTAGTAGTAATAGTATACATTATAAATTATATAAGTATACCTATACCACACTCGCATCGTTTATAATAACATATAAAGTATAAATGTCCGGCGAAAAAAGGAAAAAAAAATCATCAATCAAAGCATTAGCCAATTGTTGCGTCTAAGTCAATTGAATATTATTTTTATTATTATTATTATTATTATCATATTACGTCTTTGGCTAAATAACATAATCGTCACGAACTCTTCGGGGAGTATAGGTACACACACACATTTCATACACGATGTATATACGAGTATACGACATCTATATAATATATAAATATGTGTGTGCAGTATACGGCAGTTGTGTGTTCTCATACATTAAACCGACGGAGAACCTCCGAGTCTCGGACTTACACGCGGCTTTCAGAGTCGTTCATTTATCGAGTACAAATAAAACGTGACCGTGTCGCTGGCATGGAGATATCCGCGTACCTTTATACGAATATAATATTATGTATATAAATATATAATATACACGAGCGAGACGCAACGATGTTATTATAAATACGAGTCGAGCGGATCGTTCGGATACAGCTTGTATATACACTATATAGGCGTAGGTATTATATACACCAAAGGTGTTTTATAATAATATTAAATCGCAATGTTACTGCTGTTGTTGTTGTTGCGCTATTATCGATCATTATTAATACGACGATACGATGATATCGTATTTATTTTTTGCGTATATACGAAAAAGACGTCGCGCCTACAATAAAATCGTGTAACTAATACTCGAACAAAACATCAATTATGTTGACGACTTGACGTTTCAATCGTAATAACATTATGTTGCTTTATTCATTACTATTAATAATTATGTAGCATTTTAAAGGAGTAGTAAGTATATACTAACAAAATTTTTGTAGGGTGTATCCTTAAAGATTGTGCAGTAGGTATTTAATTAAGTGTTAAACGCGTGGCAATTGCCGAATTCCGTCCCGGGTTGCTAAAATGACGAATTCGTCCCGGGGCGGAGCAACTATGTCTGAATTCCGTCCTACTACCTGTAACTATGATATAGGTGGCAGTAACATTTTCCTTCACATTTTCTCCAGGCTTAGACTGGCAGTTTTGCTGGCATGTTTAAAAATGTAAACTTTTTCAGAATTTCATAATGCACTGAACGATATGACATTACAGACAAACGAGAATGAGACGTTTTTACTTCATAACGATGCGATAATAATATTGTCTGTTTTTCAACGATACAAATATAAAAATTGACCGAATGCTCAAAAGTCACGGCTGATGAACATTTTACAGTTGCCCTAACCCTTTCTACAAGTTTTTGCATTCATGGGCTGGCTAATAATGTTTTATACCGTTGATGTTCTTTGTTGCCAAATAAGCTACTAACATCATATGAACGAGCTTTTCTCTTTAGAAAAATAAAATCACTTAATTTGAATTTTCCCTGATAGCATACGTGTTGACTTCGAACCCGCGATTCATAATTAAGAAAATGTTTCATATTCCTGTATTTCCGTTTTCATCTGGGCCAAAGCCGGAGAGTATAGAGTTTTTTATAACGAATACCGAAAAGTAGGACGGAATTCAGACATAGTTGTTCCGCCTCGGACGGAATTCGGTCTTCAGTTATGGAACCATAGGGGGCCCGGGACGGAATTCAGTACCAGCAAACGCGTATGCGTATTTGTTGACGATTATTAATGATTTACCAGATTTAATGCACTATGATAAATTGAAAAATCTCGAAATGGGCATACAGTAGAAAAATATTATTTAATCATGCTCATCCAATATATATAAATATGGTATTTTTTGTAGCCTAAAAGTGAAATGTGTTGCGTTTACTTAGCAGATTCATATGTATATACAATATAATACATAAATTATATGATTTGATAAACAATATTTAAACAAATCCAAAACACACTAATTACTGATAGTGAAGAATTTATAATATCAGCCGCATGTGGTTTAAAGTTTAAACGTAGTATATGTTTTTCATATTGCAGATTTAAAAAAAAAAATGCGAAACTGATAAAAAAAAACAACAGGATATTATTAAAACTATTATAAATTGTGGTGTACATTATGCGACGCGATTATAATTATTTATAATGTGCGTTTATCGTTTGTGTGAATTTTTTAAGAATTATCAAAAATTTGACAATTAAATGTATATCAAACCACAATTTTATAGTTATTAATATTATTTTCATTTAAATAGTAAATGTTTTATGTCATATTATTATTATTCAACAGTGAGTTTAATCAAATAAACGAATTTTCATAGAACTGTAACACGACAGAAACACAACAAATTATAATATGTAGTTTATTTTTTTGCATATGGCGCTTATGTCTGGGAGTAGGCTTGAAGGCCTAAGTTTGGACGCTTATTTGGCAGAATTTTTAGCTGGGCATCCGTAAGTAATTCATACTTCATGTTCCTAACTTTTAAGCATTTCATTTAATTCGTTATTCAAATAATTTATTTTTATTTTAATTTCTTTTTCGTTTCTTTAAACTTTCATTATTATTTAAATTTCATCGATAATACTTGTTACACGGTCGATTTAAAAACACCCAGCAAATACATGACAGCGAAAGCTAAAAAAGGCATTTGCCACAGCTTTGATCGATTCGATTCTTTTCGAGAAAATTTTAAAAAATCAATATGGAACTGAAGAAAAAGAAGAAATATCATCTCCTGAACCAAAGCCGGTATTTCATTCTAATGGCTATCGTAAAACTTTAAAGAAGTATTCTCCATCATCTCAAGATGTTTTAAGTCTCCACTCTCCAACACAAAAAACGTATACACTATATCAATGATTCTAGCCATTCTTGGCATTCGGTTTATAAAATATGGAGAATCGTCCAAAAGTTCACTAAAAATAATTTATTTCAAACCTGAAAACACTGCAAAAGTTTTAAACGGTTTTCAAGCATTTGATTTAAACACATATTAGATCAAACGTTTATATAACAATATCACTCAATCAATGCCATACATTTTTGGTATAGTGAATATTTTTTTTAGAAATTATTTTCTAGACTCGCCCATACCTCACAATGTATTGAAGACACATGAACACTTGCGCAAATAATTAATCATTATTGTGTAAAAAATCGTAGAAATGAACCTATGTCTTTACTCTTTATACACTGTGAATGAGACAGTAGGGAAATATGGCAGCTAGTAGTTAATTAGTATTACCTAGTAGTAAAATTCAATATTATAAAAATATCAACTTTAATATGTAGTTGTACGTGAACGTCAAAAATTCATCTAATCTATAGGATGTAAATATATCAATGTAGTTACGACTGTTCGATATACCTATCGGTTTCGATTTGAAACTACTGCAACGCAATACTCATAATAATATATCTTATACTAGTTAACGATTTTTTTCCAAAATCACTTACATCATGTATCACGTATGGCTTATATGGTAAACCTTCAGGCACCATTCGGTCAGGTATAGCGTGAAACGTTGTACATTATTAAAACCGAAACGTAATAATATAATCGTTTAAACAAATTCCACCTTTAACCCGCGGTAGCATTTCAGGAATTAAACACGAATAATTATGTACGTATCAAATTGTATGTATTATTATGCGTATATACTGATTCAAAGTTCCAGTATTGTTATTACTATTTTTTTTTAATGTTATTTAATGGCTATAGGATCGTGCCCCTGGCTGCAATGTTCCATTTCGATTGTAAATATAATATCTAAACGTAATGGAATAGACATATATATGTATAATATATAATGCACCGTGTATGTATGTGTGTGTGTGTGTGTGTGTGTGTTTGTAATAATATCGAAACGAAAACAGAGGCAGGTGCCGTAGTTTAGAATGCGTGGCAAACAAATGATAGGAATTATATCGCGATGTGTGCGGACAACGGTGAATAACCATTATTTTCTTTTTACAGATCAGAACACACAGTTTACAGCAATTATTGGTACAAAACTTAGCCTCTCCCCAGGTTCAAAGATTTGTTTAATAATATCGGATTTAGGATATGTCTCGCGCCGGCAAGAGGCGGATTATTCAGCGTCTTTATTTTCAGTGAGCATAGTCGAGTATAAAATTATACGTGTAATGTGAATAGTATATATATATTGTATTTTTTTTGGCCCATACAACGTGCTACCACATATTATACGGGGGTGAAAAAAATAAGTATAATATGTGCCCGCATTACATCACGCACCCGTCAAAATGTACACCCTTTGCCACTAGCTATATAGGCTATACTATATTATCATAATGATTATTATTGTACACACGTGATATCCATCACGTTCCCCTAAAATCGTGTCGAAACTAATGGTTATATATACGCGATCTTAAATTTTAAAAAAAAAATAGGGGATTAAGGTATATTCATTAGAAAAACGTGTGTCTGTAAAATACGATCGCATGTCCTTAATGTATGTAAAACGTGGCGTATTAAATCATATTATATACTTATAAAAATTAATGTAGGTACCTACCTTCTTAAAACATATAAGACTAATCGTTTTCGATTTCTATCGATAGCTTTTAGATTTATTATTTCATAAAAAATGTGTAGTTTACGCGTGCTTATATGACATAATGATATTTTGTGTCCTCGGATGAATAAAATAGTCACGTATCCGATGAAATAGACATTTGTAACAGTCACGTCCCCCGCAGCACTGCAATAGTATTATTATATTATGCGTTTCGTAACAGTAGGATCATTTTTTTTTTTTTTTATCGAACACCGAACGTCGAAGAAATCTATTGGAATCGAAATATTTGACGTATACAACATATTATTATACAAAAGTGATAAATGATAATAGTATAAAAACAGATTAATTTTTCATGTCTTTGTCTTTAGATCTATTGATTGGATCGAAAATTATATTTTTATCAAACTGTTGGATTTGTTTTAATGTTTAGTAATTATAAATATGTTTAAATAATTTTTCTATAAATGTAATTGTTGGTTTTTTAGTAATACTAAATAATATGTATCACTCGTGTCAACAATATGTCTTCTAATGTACTTGTATTATATTGTATATCAACAAATTCAACCATCATAAAATATTTCATAATTTACAAATACCTATAACAATCTAACCAAAAAATTCTTAAACTATTTATTTTAAATACATGTAATTAGATACTTTTTTTTAAATGACATATAGATAATCTATAAACGATTTATTCACTTTATAATATTTTTCTACTATATCATATTAAACAAATGTAAAACGAAAATATAACTTAATGTATGAGAAAAAACTTAAATTAATAAATATTAATATCAATATAATTTATATTTATTTTTTGAGGTTGATATTTAATTTATATCAAAAAAATGATAGGTAAATAAATGATAAATTATAAAAAAAGAACGTTTGCAGATACGCATAGTTGCTGTTGGGGCAGATAAATATATTATTATATTTATTAGAATAATATATTATTAGTTATGAGTGTTATAACTTATATTTTAAATATTCAGGATCTAATATTTTTATTTATATGTTTGTACATTGTACATTTTGTGTGGACCGTGAACTACACTTTCTGCACTAAATCATTTCTGTATGGTACACATAATTTTGGGGACCAAAGTAAGAAAAATAATTATTGTTTCTACGTAAAAGAAAATCCATACAATAATAATAAATAATTCAAGTTTTAGGTACAGCTGTTCAATTTTCAATAGTTATACATAAATAATAAATATTATTAATATATCACTGATTAGAAAAAAAAAATTGTTATTAATAATGAGTACGTGTTCCTTTAGGCTACATTGAAAAAAAAAATCTTTAAATTATATTATTTGTTACTGCTGTAATAATGGATTATTTCTATTGGCCTGAGGAGTTAAAGTTAAAATTTATTTTGCTAAACAACCAATATAAGCATACGTATACATGCAAATAAATGAGCAGGTGATAGACACAGGCGAATAATAAATGTATGCGTTATTTACTAGTTATTACGCCACCGTGTAGGTATGATTATACGTTTTAATATATTTTAAAATTACCAATACATTTATTATAATTTTAGTATATTTTACATGTAAGCTAACTGTTTATTGAGTAAAATAATTAACAGTAAATAAATTTAGTATAGTAACTATAGTCGTATATTAATACGTACACTCAATAAATTTATAATAAAATAGTATTTAAAAAAAAAATTGAGATTCAATTTTAATCTATTTGGATTGTTTTATATATTTGACATGATGCATCATATAATATTAATATTTAATATACATATATACATATATTATTATAGCTACTTTTCAGAATTAACATTATAAATATATATGTAATTTTTATACACATCACTCATCGCACATATAATGTAATTGGGTTAAAAACAAAAGTAGATTATCATCTTTAATTTTTATATCTATACTAGGTACATAAATATTAATATAATATGGTGTACCTATCTACTATCTATATATATATAGTGATATATAGTGATCATAATATATTTTACTGTGTGTATAAACTTGAATGTGTTAAATCTAGTGTCTGGACTTTCTACACACTAGTATATTATACACTATACTGATATATATTATTATATCAGATATGTGTATCAGCTTTGTTCAATATTATGTATGTTACGAAGTATGTATGAAACCATAAATCGCTAACTACTGCTACAGCAGTCTTTTATCTTGACCGGCTTGTATATTATATTATATGAACACAGGCAATAAGCCTATATCGTACATGGTATATAGAGGGCAGTGGACACGAACACATATAATGTAATGTTGTAAATCGTTGAACCATTGAATACATGTAAATCCATATAAACATCGACGATAAATATTTTGCCTTCATCGGGTAGTTACAGTAAAATATAATATTCCAATACCTACCTACGTACTCTAATAAAGTATCGAATAAAGTATAACTACCAATACATAGAAACGCTACAGCCTTTGCAGTATAATTCAATAATTTTTTCAATGTTCTATCTACAATATACAATCATATGTTATATAGTTATGTTAAAATTATTTGTGTTTTGTAATTTTGTGTCACGCCCTCCACGGCGTCTGTGATTGTAGTTAGAGCTCAATCAGATCTAATACAACTATTTTTTTCTGTTTTATTGTATTTACAGAAAATTATTACATTTTGAGTTATATCAGTTGATTTAATATGGTATATATAAATACGTATTATTACAATACTTAAATACTAATAACATAATAAATGCAATATTTTCGGGAAAATTATATCAACCTTCCGTAATTCTTAAAGTAAAATAAAAGTCTTTAATATATATATCAAAAAAATATATCATAAAATTAACTTTGTAATTTACTAAGCTGACGAACTGACAGATCTCCGTTCAGTATCGTTTTTTCGTATACAATGGTATATCATTGAATTAATTTAACATGTCCATAACAGTGACCCCCCCACTCGACTCTTATGTATAGCAGAGCAGTTCCCCGCACTATCCTACATATTTTATTTTAACGTATTTGAACAATTTTTTGAAAAAATCAATGGATATATTATTATCTTGTAGTAATTACTTTAATATTATAGCATATTATATTATTATTGTTATCTGTAGAGTCAATATTATCTTAGCACGATGTGGTACCTATGTAAGATTGTAGTATAAATAAATGAAATTTAGTCTAATTTGGATATACTAATATTATGTATTTTTGAAATTTTTTTTGAAGAAAGAACTTATGAATAATCTTATATATAATTTTTAAGCTTTTTAACTAAAACACAAATTTAATAAAAAAAAAAAATGAATAATTTAAAATGTCTATGAATACAGATAAAAAAAACCCTAAATTACTTTAAAAATGTATTATATCATGTCTATAAAATACTAATTTAAATATTTGGTAATAATGTTAAGTATTTATTATGGCTATTTATTTTTAAATTACAACTAAATAGAAACTCGATTTTGTTGAAGACTAGTAATGCGTAAATATCCCTTCGTTTTTTCGTATTTAGTTTGTTAATTGTTAACAATTTTTTTTGAAAAGTAGCTACTGAATGCATTTTTAATTTCCAGTAAGTAAAGTATCAAATACATCTAATTTAATTCCAAAAACTAGCCTCAACGTGTAAAATTAAAAACTTCAAAAGGTGATGAATGATGCTACAAAAAATAAAACATGTCATTGCGTTATTCTAAAACTAATACATTCATTGTTCCGCTCAGAATCTAAAATATAAACTCATAATTTCTATATTGCATTTTGTAAAAATAAATAGTTATCCAATAAATCATAATATTAGAATATCAATTCAACATTTTATTGCGAATTTTAGCATGTAGTAACGGACTTCAAGTGGCATATACATTTGTTATTAATTCAATTATTTTTATTTTTGAGTTGCAAGTTAATATTTTCAACGCATCAGTTTCACGAATATTAGTATCTACTACTCAAATATTAAAATATCTCGATTATATCAAGACTACTTTATTCAACAGTCGTTATACTATACCTTACGTGATATACTTATATGTGTTTATATATATATATATATATATATATATATACACATAATACACGAATATAAATTCAATAACAACAGTTCGAAATAGATTGAAAAGGTATTAGATTTTTTCGTATAATTATTATCTAAAAATTGAATAGGAACTTTGATTTTCATCTGTAAAACTAATCCTCATTCGTGACTGTATACTCGGTGTACGTATAGTTTAACACAGGAATATATGTAGGTCTTCTACCTACATATCTATACATGTATTATATGATTCCCAAACTAACTTATGGGAATTTATAGTATAATTTATTATCATACATTCGGATTTGGCTTATATTTTTCAATTTCATGACTGTTTCCACAAGGAACATTATTATTACTGGCAACGGTGACTCAACTGCAGAGTAGGATACCTAGTGATATTTCGATTTTATTTTTATTGGAGTTGTGCAGAAGACCGTGTTTAATATATCTATGAAAAATCCATTATACGCCATCACTAAAAAATAATTTAATGTCTACGTCGTAGGACAAGCAGTAATATTATTAAAGGTAAATACTAGATATACGATATAATCGATACACTGTGTAATTGGTATTATATATTAGATAATATTATTATATTATTATAGATCTATCAGTTACAACCATCGACTTTCATGTACAAATACGAAATTATGTTCAGAACTGGAATATGTTGGATCTAAGAAATTCACCCGCCGTTATACTTCTAACACTGTTATACACAATACTACTATATTATATTGTAACCAACTTACTTATATTATAATAGAATATATTGATTATTATTATACACGACCCCCGGACCCGCGATTGTTCTTGGTGGCTTGCTGTGTTTCTGATGGAAAAATTCATACCCAAAGCCCCCAAAGGTGAACTCGACCCGAAACGATCCATTGTTTACCTATCGGGCAACCTGTCTTTATTCTATATAGTAATAATCATAATAATAATAACAACAGCACGGCTGATGAATCTCAAAACACTCCGGGGTTATTATTCCACAAGACATAATCTAAAATATATAATAATAATAATAATGATAAAAAAAAACATATAAGAATACGACGCTGGAAAATCGAAAACGTGTGTCATGGTATAAAAGCGCACGTGCGTCTATCTGACGTGACCGCGACACCTAAACGTAATCCTCATCTTAAAATATTCTAAGTATTCACCGAGTTTTCACAGCTCTTGAAATATCTATATGAGTACCTACCTATTAATTTGTCTTTTCACCTTCTATAAAATTAAAGTTTGTACTAATTTATTTTCTACTGAAAACTGACATCAATTCATACACAGAAATAAAGAAGAATAATATACAGCACACACACTCCTTAAAAATAACATTTAGGTATATTCTAGGTACCTACTACTGATATACATATGGACATATGAAGTACTGTAGACGTATACAATACTATAAGTGGAAAGGAACACCAAATTAAATTCCGGTTCTATTTTGAATTTTACGATACCATACTTGCTTAGATTTTTTGTTAACCAGGTTAGTATTATTATACGTTATGGTTTATGATGATTATATAATAAATTAATTATTGAAATTTAAAAAAAAGTTTTATTAAAACTGTAAATCATTAAATCCGAGTATAATTTGTATTAACTGTAAGTCTGTTGATATCTGTATCAAATTCACATTGTATAAAGTTTTTCAATGTGCTCTCTCCAATTAAACCCACCAGCCTTCACAATATCTAAACGACATTCCAGTTCATCCCAAATACTCTCTAACATATCGGAAGTGATAGTTTGAAATGAAGCAGTAATTTTGGTTTTCTAATTCTAAATTCTTATATACTGACGATTGACTTTTTTATTTACGTAAAGATGTTGCTTCATTGTCACTAAAAAAAATTCTCAGTTAATAATTGCAGAAATGTCCATCAGGTTTGTAATGAACTGGAATATCGGTTGGATATTATGAAGGTTATTCGTTGGAAGCATTAAATAACTTTAGACAACATAAGTTAGATACTTACAGTTAATAAAAATTATTTTTGAATTTAAAGCTCTATCAATATAACTTTTTGAAACTGTGACATTAAATTTTTAAAATTCTATATTATTAATTTTTGACTATATCTAATATATTAAATTTCATATGGATCATTGATTACCTGCGTCCTGCACCACAAATATGTAAATATTATAAATTATAATTTATAACAGTTGTTATTATGTTTTATACATAGTACTTTATAAATTCATCTCATTGCTTATAAATTATAATGTATAATATTTTAAATCAAGGAGGAAATGTTAGTAAAGTAGAAGTGTTTTTAGAAATACTAATCTAATATTTTAAAATATAAAATAAATAAATAATGAACAAAATATAATAAAGTTATTAATTAATAAAAAATTCAGACGATTATTATAATTAATTATAATAAGAGAGATAAACATATCCTTGGAAAATATTTATTTGTAAATATTGGCTCATAGGGGAAATAATATTCCTTCAGGTAAGCATGATATAACTATTTATGTATATACATTATACGTATATCGTCGGAATAGCGAGAAATATTAAGTATAAAACGCTATCAAGTAAATAATATTAATTTACCACTACGTACACTGTTCCGCGCATAGATTTATATAGACTTCATTACGACACCCGAACGTAATAAAAATATAATAATCGAAAATCGTGCGAGGTATACGAATAGATTGGTGTGGCGTGTAGGTACATGACTAACCTATATATAGGTATATATGGTTGATAGGTTTGGTAAATTTCTCCGCCCTCGTGCCTGTTATTATAATATTATATTGTTGTACTTATTCGTCGCGCGGGGACCGACAATGACACACGTATTATAAAGGTTTATTATAATATAGTAATGCTGCCAATGCTGGTGCCCATAATATTATATAATACCTAATAATATATATAAATATATTATATGATATTCGTTTATCTTTTTTCGTAACAAAAACCTTTTATTATTCCTTATCTTTAGCTACTTTTATTTACTTCGCCGTTTAGAAACCAATACCGTTTATTTTATAATAGGCTATCAAATTAATTCTTATACATAAAAAAAAGTTACCTATAATACACCTTTTAAATTTTATAATAATGAGTAAGGGTATAAATAATAAAGGTGATCGATACAAACATTTTTTTTTTTTTGTTTTGACAAAAACGGAACCATCTTTTAAATCTTAACCACATTGAGAAAAATCGGTACCGAATAAAACTAGTAATTCCATTAGAAATCTTAAAACATGCTTGGGTACATTCTTTATGCTTATGATGTTCACTCGAGAGTAATCAGTCCACTTTTATTATTAAATTTTGAGTCTTTTCTTATTCTTCCCTGTGAATTTTATTTTAAAATTTTAGAATATTACTGATTATAGTATTATACCGAATTAAAATCAAATCAAAATAATGTGATGATTGATATCAAGTAACCACCATAACGAGTTCAAGTGATCAAGTCTTTAATCTTTATATGTTTCTTAAAGCATTACTAGCATTTTTGATACGATAGACAAATTGTACATACTTTTTAGTCTAAGCTTTAGACTCTAAACTCTAAAAAATATTATTCGTCATTCGTCAAACGTTAAATACTTAAATACAGTCTGATAGTAGTATAGTACCGATAGTGGAGAAGAGTGTGAGCTTGTAGGACTCATCCACTATCTGTTTTACATGACTACATCATAGATTAAATGAAAATATAATTTTTTTTTTCATATAATCTGCGACTACATGTCTAATACCATATAGCCGTAATTAACCCATTGTTCAAAGAGGACTAATATAGATAGAACTATTTAAGTATTAAAAATTGAACTTGGGAGATTATGTTTCCTAAACTTAGCTATACATTAATATATTATAAAAAACATTGTGGTTTTATCAAGTCTAGGAAGAACTTCACACAACAATTGTTGAGAATAATTTAATAATTGTTAACTACATTTTCTAAGATATTTAAAATTATATAGTACGATTAAAATATATCAACCTTAGGTATGTTTTGTATACATTTATATAAGTATCTAATACACAACTGTAAAAAGTGACATAATTAATTGGTAAAATATATTTGATTATAAATTTAAAATTATAAATATACGAGTACCCATAGGCGTGCGCAGACATTTGTGGCAGGGTAGGCCAAGCCAATACTATCGTACTATATAATTTTAAATATCTTAGAAAATGTAGTTAACAATTATTAAATTATTCTCAACAATTGTTGTGTAAGTTCTTCCTAGACTTGATAAAACCACAATGTTTTTATAATATATTAATGTATAGCTAAGTTTAGGAAACATAATCTCCCAGTTCAATTTTAATACTTAAATAGTTCTATCTATATAGTCCTCTTGAACAATGGGTTAATTGCGCTATGGTATTAACATAGGTCGCAGATTATATGAAAAATTATATTTTCATTTAATCTATGATGTAGTCATGTAAAACAGATAGTGGATGAGTCCTACAAGCTCACACTCTTCTCCCACTGTCGGTACTATCAGACTGTATTTAAGTATTTAACGTTTGACGAATGACGAATAATATTTTAGAGTTTAGAGTCTAAAGCGACTAAAAGTATGATTTATCTATCGATATCAAAAATGCTAGTAATGCTTTAAGAAACATATAAAGATTAAAGACTTGATCACTTGAACTCGTTATGGTGGTTACTTGATATCAATCATCACATTATTTTGATTTGATTTTAATTCGGTATAATACTATAATCAGTAATATTCTAAAATTTTAAAATAAAATTCACAGGGAAGAATAAGAAAAGACTCAAAATTTAATAATAAAAGTGGACTGATTACTCGAGGAACATCATAAGCATAAAAAATGTACCCAAGCATGTTTTAAGATTTCTAATAAATTACTAGTTTTATTCGGTACCGATTTTCTCAATGTGGTTAAGATTTAAAGATGGTTCCGTTTTTGTCAAAAAAAATGTTTGTATCGATCACCTATATTATTTGTACCCATTATCATTATTATAAATTTAAAAGGTGTATTATAGGTAACTTTTTATGTATAAGAATTAATTTGATAGCCTATTATAAAATAAACGGTATTGGTTTCTAAACGGCAAGTAAATAAAAGTAGCTAAAGATAAGGAATAAAAAGGTTTTGTTACGAAAAGATAAACGAATATCATATAATATATTTATATATATTATTAGGTATTATATATATATTATGGGCACCAGCATTGGCAGCATTACATATTATAATAAACCTTTATAATACGTGTGTCTGTCGGTCCCGCGCGACGAATAAGTACAACAATATAATATTATAATAACAGGCACGAGGGCGGAGAAATTACCAAACCTATCAACCATATACCTATATATAGGTTAAGTCATGTACCTACGCCACACCAATCTATTCGTATACCGCACGATTTTCGATTATTATATTTTATTACGTTCGGTGTCGTAATGAAGTCTATATAAATCTATGCGCGGAACAGTTACGTAGTGGTAAATTAATATTATTTACTTGATAGCGTTTATACTTAATATTTCTCGCTATTCCGACGATATACGTATAATGTATATACATAAATAGTTATATCATGCTTACCTGAAGGAATATTATTTCCTATGGAGCCAATATTTACAAATAAATATTTTCCAGATATGTTTATCTCTTATTATAATTAATTATAATAATCGTCTGAATTTTATTAATTAATAACTTTATTATATTTTGTTCATTATTTATTTATTTTATATTTTAAAATATTAGATTAGTATTCTACTTTACTTTACTAACATTTCCTCGATTTAAATATTATACATTATAATTTATAAGCGAATGAGATATTATAAGTACTATGTATAAACATAATAAAACGAACTTCTAATTTATAAATTATAATTTATAATATTTACATATTTGTGGTGCTGCAGGACGCAGGTAATCAATGATCCATATAAAATTTAATATATATTAATATAGTCAAATTAATAATATAATTTTAAAAATTTAATGTCACAGTTTCAAAAATTATATTGATAGAGCTTTAAATTCAAAAATAATTTTTATTAACTGCCAAGTATCAACTTATATTTATTAAAGTTATTTAATGCTTCCAACGAATAACCTTCATAATATCAACCGATATTCAGTTCATTACAAACCTGATGGACATTTCTGCAATTATTAACTGAGAATTTTTAGTGACAATGACAACATCTTTACCACGTAAATAAAGTCAATCGTCAGTATATAAATTTAGAATTAGAAAACCAAAATTACTGCTTCATTTCAGCTATCACTTCCGATATGTTAGAGTATTTGGGATGAACTGGAGATATCGTTTAAGATATTGTGAAGGCTGAATTGGGTTTAATTGGAGAGCACATTGAAAAACTTTATACAGTAATTTGATACAGATATCAACAGACTACAGTTAATACAAATTATACTCAGATTTAATGATTTACAGTTTCATAAAACTTTTTAATTCAATAATTAATTTATTATATGAAAATGTCATAAACCATAACGTATAATATACTAGCAGTTAATAAAAATCTAAGCAAATGGTATCCGTAAAATTGAAATAGAACCAAGAATTTAATTTGGAGTTCCTTTTCCTTATAGTATTGTATACGTCTACAGTACTTCATATGTCCATATGTATATCAATGGTAAATTTACAAAGAATATACCTAAATATTATTTTAAGTGTGTTATTGCTGTATATGATGCTAACTTTATTCCTGTGTATGAATTGATGTCAGTTCAGTAGAAAATAAATTGAGCGCAAACTTTAATTTTATAGAAGGTGAAAAACAAATTAATAGGTAAGGTACTCATATAAAATGTTCCAAGAGCTGTAGCTCGGTGAATACTTAGAATATTGCAAAGATAAGTTACGTTTAGGTGTCGCGGTCATCCGACAGACGCACGTGCGCTTTATACCATGACACACATTTCGATTTTCAGCGTCGTATTCTTATATGTTTTATTATATTATTATTATTATATATTTTAGATTATGTCTTTGTGAATAATAACTTGAGGTGTTTGAGATTCATCCAGCCGTGCTGTTGTTATTATTATTGAGATTATTACTATATAGAATAAAGACAGGTTGCCCGATAACAATACATGAAAA